>NW_010404348.1:0-11538 GCF_000710305.1 Buceros rhinoceros silvestris | reverse complement strand
GGACGGAAAGCCCTCGTGCACAGAAGCAATCAGATAGTTCTCAGTTATCTCACACCCAGGGCCACAGGTTCCTCCCCATGCTAGTCCTTAAGTTAGCTACCGCTATAAAAATCCCTTTTCTGTAGATATGTAAAGTCCTGCTTCATTTAAAAATGGGGACAACAACGTTAATACATTTTAAATCTTGCTGTTAAGCAGTAATCACCTTTACTCCTGAAACAATGACACCATCCGCTGATTTAACCATATTTTTAAAGAAGTCTTCAAGTTTCTCTTTCTTATTTTTCCCACGAACACTCAACTGAAAAACAAATTAATTTATCAACTTAGTTCATTTGCTGGAAGCAATAAAAGCTTTAAAAAAAATAAACAGAACTACATATCGCAACTTGCTATCCTAAACCATCTTTCCTGCTCTCTGCTTAGTCTTATACTCTGCATTAACGGAGTTAGGACACCCAGAATGATAGACCACCTCATTTATTAGACTGTTCTTTATCACCTAAAACACTATTCTACGGAAAAAAAAAAAAAATCAGCGACTCTGATACCTAAGGTAATACCAAATGTACAAGGTGGTATCAATAATTCAGTACTTATCACACACAGCATCGCTGTTGAACTAACCTAATATAACCAGGTTTTGCTCTTTTAAGCGTAGAATGGCACATCTTTGACTTTCAGAAACTACAGAAGCATTTACCTCTCACTGCACTGAGGAAAACGGTGGTTTCAGCCTCCTCACATTCTTCCTGTCCGCCTAAATTTTCTGAATTTAGGTAAACTGAGTTTATGAACCAATTAGCATTTCTACATCAAGCAACAAGCAGATCCTCTATAACATATTTTGAATTTAAGCATGTACTCAGTCGAGCCAACCTTTGTAATGATTTCTTTGACATTCAGTACTGATTTACACAATTTTAAAAAGCAACTGAAAACTGTTTGCAGAGTATGAGCAACCTCTAACTCCAACACCAAAGAGTTATTATAAACGGAGAAAGTCCTCTCCCTTAACTCAAAATCACATAGCAACAATTAGATAGCATGTAACATGTGGATAGCCACTCTAGTCCAGTATCTAGAAAAAAAACGAACCAAATTTTCACCTACGTTATTAACAAAAAGGCTTTACTTATCAGAACATTTAATTAGAAATCCTCTCCAGTTTTGTAAGCAACAGAATTTAAATGACAGTTCCAAATCCTAAAAATTAGCATTCTGTCTTTGTTGCATCATCCATCCCATGGGAAAAAAAAAAAAAATCAGAGTGGACAAGTATAACATTGTTCGAAATCACCACCAAAAGCTAATCTTTATAATCCAAAACATATTGGATTCCCATCAATAGTTTCCCCAGGCAGCAGGAAAACAAACTCTTACAGACTAAATGAGTTTCTAACTTTTACAATACCAATGTCTGGGATGAAGAGATTGATGCAATTTGCTCCAGGAGGTAAAGCCCTCTTCATCAATTATCCATCCCACCATAAAAGCACATCCTGATTTCTCTTGCAGTAATTCAGTTTTCAATACTCACATCCTGATTATATTCCAAGAACACATGGAAATTTAAATCCTTTCTCAAAATAGGATGTGCTGCCACGCGACACAAAAACACTTCATGCATTGCAACTGTCTTCTTGAATATTGCCAAATATTCACTGAAAACAAGAAACAATACAGACTTCAGAGTTTCACATAAAGCAATTAAGTTTGAGATAAGCCTAGCGAGCAGCTTTAAGAGATCCTCAGTAAGGATACAAACTTACAAGCTGGTATAGTAGAGGTTATCACTCCAATATTTAACATACACATAAAAATAAATAGTACAATGTTAATGGGGGGGGGGGGGCTGGAATTTGAGGCCCTAACATATTAGAGAGAGACTTTTAACAAAGGCTCAACAAATACATTCTAATTTTTAAGGCTAGCTAACACAGACTGGTTTGCTCAAAGTGTAACCTCATTTAATGGTCCTTTCCCCAACTCCCACAAAGTCAAGAAACTGAGATGCAGAGTACGGTCACTAGGCACTATGTAGCTGACGTGCAAATTCCTTCCTCCCCATCTCCATCCCCTTGCCTATTTGCACCCTCCTTACTCATTTAAACGTTTTCTTTATTCCATCTTAAAGCACCTAGGTGTTCTGGGCTGAAGCTTACGTGGATGACTTGCTTCATCGTGGTTCTAAAAGCGAAATTAAGAGCTGCATTTGGTAGAGACAACCAAAAGAACCGTGTTTAACCATGACAATCACACAGTCGCCCAGTTCAGCCAACTCTAAAGCAATTACTCGTTTGTGATTTAATTAATAGAAAGACATTCTTATCAATGTAAGTTTGCTAGAATTCATTTTGCCTTGCAAATTCAATGAATAAGGTGTAACTTGTCTGGAAATGAGGTAGGGGCTCTTTTCCCCGTTCTGAGGTCAAATGGTGAAACGATAATCACTTTTGCTTCCACTGTGTGCAAGGAGGTTAAGATTTACATACCAGCAAACCAGCAGGGCCAGTGTTGGGAGATGTTTGATCTCAGTGACAGTAGTAGTCATTCAGTGAAGACAAAAAAGGAGGATGCAGAGGATGGAGGTGGCAGTAGAAGAAACCCAAAGTTTTCTGTGTTATCCAACCCCTAACCAGACCACAAGAGAATCATGATCAGGGCCGCTGGAAAACCACAGATTCTTTAAAATCTATAGTGTTTTGCTCATTTCCAGTTTTCTGCATAGTAAGTGTATATCTACTCTGCTAAAAATTTTGTTGTACATAACGCTGATACAGAGCTTTTTAAAACATTTGCTCACAGCAGCTGGAGTTCGGAGCCAAAGCAGCAGTTCTTAAGAGTTCTATGTACTTTTCTCTCCAATTCAGAGCTCTTGATAGAAGCAGTCTAGAAGCAGCGTAAATATACACTTGAAAACTGAAACCAATGACAGGAAAAAGATCAAAGAAGTGAACGCATGATAAGAGAAGGGGATGAAGTGAGGAGAAACTTCACTGTGTAACTCAGTATGGAACAAAAAGTCTTAGAGCAGGTATTTCAACACACATCAAATTCACAGTAAGGGAAAACACTATTTTCAGGAAGTATATTCTCCTTGTGCAAAAAAAAAAGGGAGTGTAAAAAAGAAAAGGTATTTTCAAGTAATCACCATATTTCTTGGGGAACAGAAGGCTGGCATCTATGTTTACTGTACCAACCACATGCAAAAATCCCTAGTTCAGTCACTGCATGTATAAACTGTAATTAAGCTATAAAATGTGGAACACCAGAACTAAAAAAGATAAAGGCTACGCCCTCTGTTTGCAGGTGTTCCATGAAGAAAATAATCTCATTAGTTTTTTTCTTATAAAAGAATGCTCAAGGACAAGTTGATTTTTTTTCCCCCTGTTTCAGAACATCTTTCATGAAATTGTTTCTACAATTTTCCTAATGGCTCTGATCATGATCACTAAAATACCCCTGATTATGCAGCAACAGGATTCTCAAGGCTGAATCACACAGAGAACCATTATATAGTGAAATCAGACACATAGGACTGCAAACAGCATTAAAAGTTGTGGGATATTTTTTATTAAAAAAATAAAAGTCTACATACGCCTCCAGTTCTTGTTTCATCTTGGTGAATTCTTCTTTCGTCATTGATCCTTCCCCTTCTCCAAGTTTCTGCAATTTCTCCCTTGAGGCATCAAAGTCAGGCCTGGGTGGTGCTGGAGGAATCTGGAATTGAATCAAATTTTTTTTTAATTGCTCATCTTCTCAGTCAAAGAACATCCATTCAGCACAGGAACTGTAGATGGCCTGCAGCTTTTTAATATATGGCTCTCTTTCATCATTCATTACAGCATTTATGGATAAAGTCTCTCATTCATGCTGCGTTACTGCACCCATTTTGGCCAAGCGTCCTTGAAGATTACTAAAACATTAACTAATGGCTTTGGTAGTTTAATTACAACAGCAACCAAATAATACCGAATTTTCCCATGACAGTGAATTAGAACTTGAAATCATTATTTGGTAATTAGTTTTGGTTTAGCTTTTTGGTAAAGATTACTTCTTCTTTAAAGAAAAAAAAAAAAAAGAATTTCCCAATTGTTTTCACACCTCCATTTATAACTTCCCAAAACTTTAAACCAAAAAAACCCATTCCATTTGTTTGCAGGCACTAGTTCTTTCTTGCAGCACTGCTGACATTAAAGATATGTCTGTTGAAATAACAAAGCACACAGTAAACAAAAATTACAGAAAATAAAATCCAACATCTATGCAGTCAGCTGTCTGAAACTAGTTATTACCACGCTGAAGGTCTACTCACTTCAAATAGCTTTTATGACTGACATAAGACACATCACAGATTGTATTCATCACACTGTACCCACTGGTCAATCACAAACCCATGTTTACCTTTGCAACCAGCAGACACCTCCCAAACACAAAATGAGTACCTCACTTTCACACTGAGATGACAAATATTTGTCACTGAAGTATAAACACAGCACCCCGTTTTAACAGACAGCATCCTAAGGTGACTATTGTGGAGCCTCTGTTTCCTGGAGGCCTGAAATGAGCTTCAAAACCTAAGTTAAGTTGCGTATTAAGGTCCTCTGTAGTTCTAGGTGGTATTTGCGTTGGTTTTTCTCCCCTCCAACCAATTCATGGTAAAGTGATTCTGATCTTCATAATGAAAAGTGGAAGAGTACACTTAGTAGAGCTCAGTTGCTGCACTTTGCCATTCCAGCTACAACAAAGGCAACATGGAACTTGTAATTAAGTTAAACATTAGCCTGCAAAACCAATAAATCCAAGTTACACAGTTCACCTATCTCCCAAATCCTTACACGGGGCGGGGGGACTAAAAATGAGCTTGGATACAGATTAAACTCCTCACTCCCTACGAGTGAAATGCAAGAAAGCGTAACAACTGCAGTAACTTTCATCCAAGCTTTGCTTCAACCACTAATTTCGTGTAACTGCATAAATTGAAGCATTACAGCATCTGATCTGATTTTAGAAAGAACAAACATCTGCCATTCCCACTGCATTGAAAAGCAGTCACAGGTACTTCCGATACAGACCACAGAAAACAGGGTGCCAGAACCAGAGCTACAGCACTTACGATATAGCCAGCGTAGTCCTCATTCTCAACAAAAGAATCATGAAGCCAAATAAACTCTTCATGTTGCCGGACAACAGAAAATTCATTTTGTTTGAAATTTGGTAAGGAACTCTAGAAGAGGAAACAGAAGAATAATTATGGAAAAAAAAAAAAATCAAAACAACAACAGAAAACCAAACCACCACCAAACCCACACATCCAAAAAACCTCAGAAAACCACAATGGTTTTCACTACTATACAAAAGGAACAACAAAAACATCCCTGTAAAAATAAGCTTATCATCCAGGTAAGGATTGGACCCCCAAAAAGTTTGTACAACAACAATTACCCCCATCTTAATTAGTGCAGTAATCAATTGGAATGGGTTGCCCAGAGAGCCTGTGGAGTCTCTGCTCTCGGAGGGATTCAAAACCCAAACGGAGAAGTCCTGAGCAACATGCTCTGGTTCACCCTGATTTAGTTGTGGGACTGAAGGAGGAAAAGGGACTAAATGATCTCCAGAAATTTCATTCAGCCTCAACTATTCTGTGATTCTGCAGTCAAAAATATTCAAATCTAAAAAAAAAATAGAGTAACAGCCATAAAGCAATAACTAAAGACGATTCTTGGGAGATCAGTTACGATGCATGTTTTTAGAATCTGAAAGCATGGCCAAATAACAAAAAAATGTACTGAAGAATACTGAGGGATATTAAAGATTCTACCTGCAAACAAGCCAATTAATAACGTGGGAATGGCATGATCACACACCAGTACAAAAAACTGAATGTCATTTTTTCTAAACAGGTTTCTAACCTCTCAACTGTTCAGCCATCTTTTTCTGAAGCACCGCAGCTACCATCTCGTGAACATAATGGTACTTCCTCGTTTCCTTTGGATTGTGTTACACTTGTTGCAATAAACAGTTTAAGCAAACCTTCTCTTCTCTACAAGAAGAGAACACGTTCAGTGTGCAAACCCAGGTTTTTACCTTTGTATGGACAGTGAATTTCACTTTGTCCCTCTCACTCAGTGCATCTGAGATATCCACTTGCAGAGCAGCATCGGTCTGGAGATCTACATTTATTGCTCTAAGCTAAACAAAGAAAAATCTATTTAGCTTAAATTTAAAAAAAAAGAAAATTATATTTCCCTTATTCTTCCCATGAGAGGAACCCTGATACTGCAATGCTGAACATCCTTAAAACACTGAAGGCAGATTACAAAAACCCCAACATTAAAAGATTATTTCCAGTGGAAAAAGACATTTCAGTAGGGCTCCTTACAGCACACATGACCATACAAACAATTTTCTTTACCAAACTCCTCGTTAGTGCACTATTTTCATTTCTGTATACTGGTAACTTGCTAGTAATTGAGGTGGTGAAGACAAAGTATGTTTACAGACAGCAGCAAGTTCAGTAGGTTTTTTCCTTCATTATTCTCTTCATTCCCTCCACACTGACAATCTGCCAAAAAACTACTTGTAAAGGTAATTATAAATGTACTAACAGTTGGAAAGGTACTTTTAAGGAGAAAAGTGGTCCTGTATTTCAAAGAAACAAGAGCTATTAGAGAGCTTGTTTACTCACATTGTCTTACATTATTCTTCTGTTTAATAATTCCCATGATATACTGAAAAAGCTTTCAAAAAATAATATCCTGAACTTCACAGAGCTAAGTCTCCTTAGAAATACCTTTCTGAAAATAAAAAGCCCCGAAATCCAAGATTTCAATCTCTTCAAAATCAGCATGAGAAATGGCTAAAATGCAAGGAATACATACTTTTTTCCACAAGACGTGAACCCTGAATTCTCTCACAAAATAATTCCAAAGTCGCATTGAAAAGAAAATGAGACCAGGATCAAATATAAAAAAAAGGGAAGATTATCTGAGGACCGCAATGTTTGGCAGTAACTGGACCAAAGGCTTCAACTAACCTCACCTAGACCCCAGCTGGAAATCTGAGTCCCCTCACCCTCCCACCCATGTCGTTCTAGAGCAGATCGTCCTGTGGCAATTTTGTCATCATGATTGACAGACATTCAGAATATTTTTACTACTGCTAAGGCTAACTTTGAAATCTTCTCCAATCACACTGTCAAAAAAAATATTTCAACGTCATGCTCCTGAGGTTTACTTTTTACTGTGTTTTCTAGAAAAATCACACTCTACAGTACAAAAATGCTTTGCCATAAACAGATAAAGACTTTTTTTTATGCAGAATTTTTCAGGACTGCATTTTCAAGTCCACACTCAAGAACAAAAATGCTTTAAGTATCAGCAACACACAGTACAAAGGTTACACACGAACAGATTTGGAAGGCAATGCTACGAGGCACTGGAACAGCACTAGGAGAGAAGCATCAACTACCACATCTTGTTTACCCCCCGTTACCGTAATCCTTATTTTGAATCAGTGGTCAGCTCCCACTCTAGTTTTCTTGTTAACCTCAATGCACAGACAACTCTGCTGCTTAGGCAGCAGCAACCAGACTAGAAGAGTTTAGAACTAGTGTATTAAAGTAAACCAAACTCATATTGCCCAGCATATTCTGCTAGGCTGGCAAAATATAACAGCTCAATAACTGTTACACAAATAGCAACAGCTTTTCCTTACAGGGAAGTTGGAAATCATTAAAACCATCGCACAGTAACATATTCACTCAGGCATTGCTTTTTGCTTTGTTTTCCCAAGGTTTAGGAGGTCACTGCCTCACACAAAGGCATATTATCATGCAACGATCCACCACAGATCACTTCTCAGAGGCAGAATCTCGCAGCTCCTACTGAGTTTCCAACGTGCTTAACATCTAATTTAGGAAAGAAAAATACAACTGACATACCAATGTCTGCCTTGTGTCATGACACCGCATTTTTTAGCTTGTAAAAAAGTTTTTAATGGTTACACTGTCTGGGGTACTGTTTGTTTTCCTTGGACCCCCCAGGACACATTAACAAACAGAATAATCTCAGCAAATAATCTGGATTATCCGAATGGTATTTTTGTAGACTTTCAGGGGTCACAAAAATTTCTACTAATCTCTTTCTTTAAAATAAAAAGAAGACAATACAATACAAAATTCTAAGATTCAGTAAGGCAGCTGTTCAAGTTTGTCCCTAGGGCAGCACATCCCGGCCATACAGTCACCACTTCAGAAACAGAATGCTTACCTGGGCTGCGAAAACTAAGAACTACCTAAACATGGCAACTTCAGTTATGACAAACAACTGTAAAGGATGATTTGTGTGATTTATACTGAGTTAAGTTTGTAAGAGTTTGGAAGAGTTTAATCAGATGTTAAATTATGCTGTCTAGCCTGACTGCCAAGAGGGAACCTTTTCATCTGCAATGGTAATGAAGCATGTATGAAAGGTGTCAAAAGCAATCAGAAAGTGGAAGGACTTTAAATGTATTCATGTGACACAATGGTTCACATTGCATGACTGGGAATTTAATTCACAAACAACATCATCACACAACAAACTTAAGCAATCTCTTAATTACTACTTCCAAAAGAAACCGCCACCAATGGATGGTGCATGATAGGAGTAGAAAATAAGAAGAAAAAAATGCTACAGATCTGATTCGGATGAAAACCGAAATGAAAGTACCTTAGATTCTGGAAAAAATGGAGGTGGAAAACAGTCCCTTTGTCTCTGGCCTCCCATGCCCCAACCCAATACATATGATACAGCACAACGATTTCATGCTTAGACACATACTCTACACCCAGGCTGAACAACTTGCAAAACAAAAGTTAACTTAATCTAGCTGCTCCACAGGGTCTGGAAAATACCAGAAGCCAAAAGCAGAGCTAAGCGACGTTACAGTACTAAATGAGAACACAATGCAAGGAGAGGATTTAGCACCTAAGCTCTTGCTTAAGGATCAGTTACGCTTCAAATGCTAATGGTAGGAACCTGGTAGAGACAAGAGAAACGCCCAGAGCTGACACTCCGAGGTTATGTCCTCTGTTAACAACAGTAACTTCTACAGTCAAAGCTCTTTCAAAACCGTTAGAGGAAAAGGAGCCCTTTCTTCAGCGGATGCTTTATAGGCAGAAAAAGACACAGAGCAAGGAAAACAAACAAGACTGTTAAAACAAAAGATTGCCAAGTGTCACGACAGCATTGAGTATCCAGCAGACCAGTTCTCGGGGACAGCTCATTTCCCCTAACGAGTAGACAAGAGCATTAGCCAAGTCGGCTGAAGTTTACGTAGACATAAAATACACAAGGCAGTCCTAGCAGAGCAGTACTACAGCACCTTTCAAACTATGTACTGTTTACGTTAGAGAGAGCACAAAAAAGCCCAACAGGAACTGAGCTCCTCCAAGCGAACTCAATAGCATCTTCCTAACTGACATTTAGAAAAGCAACTCCTGCAAGTTCATTTTATTCAGACCATTTATAAGAAGTTCCTTCTACAGATCACCCACTGCTGCTTCCTCCAAGATGATTCTCAGTGCTCTGGTTTACAGTTCTCCAGAAAAGGCTCCATATGGTGTAACACAATTGTCTGAGAATTGCTGCTCTACATGGCACCAGCGTAATTTCCAGCCCTTTTCTAATCCCATCACCTCCGCAACACATTTAACACAACTGCAGCTGACCAATGGGACTCCAAAGAGTTAAAAGTACAGTTGTCATAGCAATGTCTGAATTCTAGAGAGGAAAGAGAATTGATTTTTGAAACTAAAAGCTCCATTACTCTAATCAGAAGTTGCCACCCATGCTTTCAACTGAAGGCTTGACCTACTTGGTTTTTAACCGCAGAGGAAGGCAACAAATCAGAACCAGGGAAACATTTTATGAAAAGCTGTTTATTTTTCTTAGTGCTACTAAGAAAAAAAAAGTTATGGTTTTGAAGAGTAAAGTAGCAAATCCATTCACTAACAGACTGCCAGTATTTCTTTTGATTAGATTTTCTGTATCACAATCAAAACCATGCAGATAACCTGTGTTTTAACCCCAAGGATTTACATGGCAGTGAAAAAATGAAAACCTCAGAGTGACTGAAAATAAGAAACCTAAAAAAATTAGGGAAAAGGGAAGGACCCTGTTCTGGTTTAATCCCTCAGTGCTGGGTGAAGACAGAGCAGGGGAAAAAAAAAAAAAAAAAGACTGCACTTGGCCAACTGAGATGATGTAAGTTGTCCAACAGCACAAACAAGACTGCTAAGAGATTTCTTAAGGCTTTCAAATTACCTTGTGAACTCTGACTACCTGTAGCCTTAGAAGGAAAACTAATAACTACCAAACCAACCAACCAGTTTCACACGGGATCAGATCTTCATTGTTATGTTCTACAAGCACCTTCAGCTAAAGACAACCTAACTGCGTGCTTCAGTGGCTGCTCCTAAATACCAGGCACAACCTATGTAAAATACTACTAAAACGTAATTAACAAGTTCTTCAGTCCTTGTTCTGAAGGCACTCAAAGGACAATTTCCACCTTCTCTCCTTCTATCCAGTACTCTTGCTGAAGTAGCTCTGTAATTAAAGGCGAAAGGTCTAGAGTGCCCAGAATTGGCCTAACACAATACTAGAATTCTTTAATTCCTGATCACAAACTGGAATGTAAAACGCACTGAATTCCTACCACATGCATGGAGTCAAAAATCCCATGGTACTTAACATTATATTTGATACCTGAGTACGGCGCACATGGTAACAGGGTATAACAACACAACCAGCAACACCCAAGGCAACCTAAGCAACCCAGGAGCTGCTCTCCTACCTTGCTGAGAGCCCTTCTCAGTACACTAACCAATAGGGACGATCGGTCTGAGAAAGTTACAGCAATCAGCTGATTTGTTGCTGAAGTGAGGAAGGCAAGTTAAAGAAAGATGGATGAGCAGTCAGAAGAGAAATGAAGGCCAGAAACAGCAGAGCAGAGAAAAAGGTTTTCTCAGTAGGGAACATAATTGTGGCACTCTGTCCCAACAACGGAACTTCTTTTCGATAGAGAGCTTATGATGCAGGGTGTGCCTGCAATGTAGACGCCCGTCGTTACCTGCGGGAGAGCCCCCACGGCCTGAAGAGAGAGAGGGCAGGGCTGTCTCACCTAGGCCCTGGCTCTCGATTAAAGATGGAACCTGGTGCTCTCCACAAGGCTGGTCAACCTGGGCAGCACCGCAGCAGCGCCTGGGTGTGTGCGGGGGGCTCGGGGCACGGATCAGGGCAGGAAGGACACAGAGAACGGACACACAGGAATCTCCAGCAACACGCAGGGACAGGGACACGGACACACACCCCCAAGCTATTCCGACAGAAGGGCGACGGAACTGCCCTTCAAAACTTGCGTGACAGAACAACGAAAAATGCCAGGCAAAACGCGCCCCCAGAGGCTAATTTCAGAGGGAGGCCGCGCTACGGCCACACTGGCCCATCCCGGCACAAGAACACCCCGGATCCCAATCGCCCGCCGCCCCCT
>NW_010404347.1:20614-31671 GCF_000710305.1 Buceros rhinoceros silvestris | reverse complement strand
TGTGTGTACCTTGGTAGACTTGTGTGTGTGTAAATATATATATGCGTGTATGTATGTAGATATACGTGTGTATATTTATATGTATATACGCATATGCGTATTTGTGTGTGTATGGGATAGCCCCTACGGGAGGTGCATGTTAACCCCGGCCCCCTGTTTTTCCTCTCTCCCCCAGAGCTGGAGGGGACGGACAAGACGGTGACAGAGAAGGCCGGTGGGCAGGTGGAGAGATGGCGACAGGAGCAGATGTACGGGACATACTGGAGCTGGGCGGTGTAGAGTCAGAGAACACGGGCACCATCAACAAAAAGGATATCATCAACTCAGATAAGGTGAGCTGCAATGCCCTAAGGGCCACTGCTTGCTTTCTAGACACAGACTGACCTTGTATGTGGTGTCTGGAGCAAGGAATAAGCACGTGCCTACCATAGTCCATTTAGTTTTGCCCTTTTTAGGAGTATCGGATGATGCCTGGAAGGCCCCGCTTCTGGGTTCATGATGTTCTTAGTTAACTGCACTGTGGCATTTTGGGTGATATTTAAGGTGGAGCTGTGTAAGTGATGTCCTGGTGAGCTAGGTCTGGCCCCGGGACAATGTCAGCTGTCTCTGAAATACCTATTTTGTGCAGTAAGTGTGCAGTATGTTTACCATCTATCCCCCAAGCAAATGAAAACAATATAGCACAGTCCTGGTTTAGAAGAAAAATAAGTTGTCTGACTTGATTGAACAGTAAATGTCTTCAAAGCATGGGAACAGCCCCTGTGCGGGGAAGATGCTTGGCTGGTGTTTGTGAGAACTGGGACATGTTGCCTGTGGGAATGTGGGCAGGCTAGTGAGCTCTGTTAAGGATGTATGCTGTCATGTGCTGTTTTCTGTGTGGTAATATGCTATGGTATGTTGTTGCCTTCTGTATTTTAAATTCAGATAAGATCTTGGCTGTCTCAAGCTTTCTGAGGTGTTGGGAATGTCAGTTCCCGAATAGTTATGAGGTGCAAGGTGCTCGGAAATGAGCTGGGCAGATGAAATCCCCAGGAGCTCTCTGGTACAGAGATGGTACAATTTGAAGTAAAGCCTGCATATTTGTTTGGAAAAAAGAAAAAACCCAACCCAAACATATGCAACCACCCCATCCCTGAAAGTACTTCCTGATTGTCTTTGTTTGCCTCCACTGAAATGTTTGTCTCTGAAGAGAAGCATGGTGGTTTCCTGAGTGTTGTGCTGAGGCTAGGACACGTAGTAAATCACCTGTTGTGTCTGATGAGCAGCTCGTTGGCTGTATTCGGCCTGCAGTGTCGTACCACTGAGTGTTCAGAGTTGCAATTTGTTTGATTTAGATGCATTTGTCTGTTAGCTGAGAGCTAAAGGAGTGCTGGTAACTGTCTGTCTCTCTTTTGGAGCAGAGAGAGGGTGAGACAGATTTCTCCTCAAATTTACTGTAGTAGGAAGGGGAGGGGCAGTGAGAGGTTTCGGGAGGAGCGTGGGAGGCCACTTACAGCCCTGAGTGAAACAATCTGAATTTCTTCAAAGTACAGAAATTAAATCAAACCAAAGGTATAAGCCATTATCGCGTGGAGAGAACAAAATTGCTAACGACAGTGGAGCACTTGCTCAGGAAATAGATCAGTTCTCAGTTAGAAAAGAAACAGATTGATGTCTTTAAATCACTAGAGAACTGTGAAGTGCTTTCCAATCCATTAGTGACTAGGGATGTTAAAATAAAAATTACTAGGCATAGAAACATGTAAATCAGGAGGATCAAGTAATTTGTTCTCAGCTCCTGAAATAGCTCCCTGAGCTGACCTCTGGCCTGCTGAAATTAACTTTTAATAAATCTTGGAACTTTGGGGGAACTCCAGAAGCTGGTGTTTCAAACTGGGTGTCTGGTGACCTGTGCGTAACTGCCTCGGCTGGCCTTACACCACTCCTGGACAAAGTGATGGACAAGCCAGGAGAAAGGTGTTTGATTAGGAGTGAGAAGGTCCTAATAAAATGAATGTCTGTCGTGAAGTTTTATGGGAAGAAGTTGTAGTCCAAGATGACAGATATTATTTTTTAATGAGATTTTTAATTTTCTTGATAAAGGTGACTGTAGGGATGTAATACAATTTATGATACAATGTTAGTTTTACTGCTGTAAAATATTCCAATTTAAAAGTCAGTAGAGATAAGGTAAACAAGTACTTAACAGCAGAGACATGGCTAGTAGTTAGAAAGATGGTACAGTCAGACCAAATGCTCTTGAACACTCAGTGATCTTGGCCCACTTGCATAAAGCATACCTTGTTAATCTGGCTGCTGCGGTATCTACCTGAATCCAAAGCCGATTACTTTATAAACTTGTGCATGAGGTATGAGGTGGGCTGTGTCTTAGAAGCTGTCAGTGCCAACAAAGTTTAAGGGGCCAGATTGAGCTGTCTACACTGAATTTCTGGTATGAAGGAGCTATTTATAAAAAAAACAACCCTCTTTGCTTTATAAACAGGGTAGCAGAGGTGGGAACAGGGTTTACCTTTTTAGGTGACGCTGGTAGTTTTGACATGGGACTACTGCAAGGGCTTGACCACAACCTGCAAAACCTGAAGTTGCCGCAGAACAAAGTGATAAAAACTAAGAGAGGATGGGCAGACATTTCTTATTATTTTCTCTAAAAGGCAGAGACTCACTTAATTAAATGCATTAATACCCTTGACTGAGAACAGTGTTTTTCTAGTAAAAAAAGGCTTAGCGCACCAGCTGCTGAAAACTACAGCCAGATGTTCAACCTGGAATTTAAGTGTGTGTTATCAGCAAGGAGTGTCTGAGTGCTGGTCAGCGCTATCACTGAAAGCGGGCCCATTTTGTCTCTCAGTGTCTTCCACCAGGAACAGGCCCTTCCCTGGAGAAATTCAAGGTGTCTAGAAACAGATAAAAGTGAAACCCATCACAGGGCGCCATGTTACGTAGTTTTATGTTCCCTCAGGTATTTCTACTTGTGAATCTAAAATGCAGTTCTTTTGTTTCAGAAAAAATCCAAGAAATCTTCAGAGACATTGACGTTTAAGAGGCCGGAAGGAATGCACCGAGAAGTTTATGCGCTCCTCTACTCTGACAAAAAGTAAGAGCTTACAGTCATCTGTGCAGGTTGTGGTGGTGGCCTGGGCAGGGGGTGGCAGCGCGGCATCCTCCTGAAACCATGGGCAGTCTCGCTTCCTGGATCGATTCCCCTTTGTGCTTGGCCCATATTAGACAGTCTTGGACAGTGCCTGTCTTCTTTTTTTCTAAATTTGAGGGGTTTGCTCTGTGTGGGAGATGAATTAGGTACAGGCACAAGAGTGTAGTGCAGGCAAGGTAGTGTTTTTATCCTTCTGTATCCAATTTTCTTTTATGTGTAACTGGGAATAGCACCTGCTTTTATTTCTGCAAAAAGAGTTCTGCTGCAGGCTGTGTTTAGCTTATTACGGATTGTGCCCTTGCCTCAGAGGTCTCTTGCATAGTTTGCTTTCCAGATGGTTCTGTTCAAACTCACCCGTGCTGTGTACCCTGTCTTCTGAAAGCAGGAAGCATTGCAGTCCGGGAAGTGCAAAACCTGGAATAAAGCTTAAACTCGGGTTTTCCCTGCCTTAAACATCGTGGTGGCAGATCCCACTCTGAGTCTGAAATCTCTTTGGGTTTGTCCTGGGCTGCTTCTTGCATCTTGTTAGCCAGTGCTTTTCCCCACCACAGGGATGCACCTCCGCTGCTGCCAAGTGATACAACTCAGGGTTATCGAACAGTCAAAGCAAAACTGGGGTCCAAGAAAGTCCGGCCTTGGAAGTGGATGCCTTTCACCAATCCAGCTAGAAAAGATGGAGCGATGTTCTACCACTGGAGGAGAGCAGCAGAGGAAGGGAAGGACTACCCTTTTGCCAGGTTCAATAAAGTAAGTGGGAGCGTTTTCAAATAAAAGCATATAAATAGCAGCTGGAAAATACTCTCCGGTCAACTTCTTGAATATCCAGAGAGGAAGTTGGTCCTTTCAGCAAGTGAAGGCTGAGTTATATTTGGCAATTGCCTTTTAAACTGCAACCATGTGACCACAGACTATGGTGACTTTAACTTGTTGAGGCTAAGCAGGCTTAGTACGTGGTCAGAGCTTGCTAGAGCCCCCTGTGTTTCAGGTGTGATGTCACTGATTTGGTGACTCTGCCATCTAACTCTAACGTTCTCCTCCTGGTTACAGACTCTGGCTTCTTAAAGATACTCTGTTCTGGGTGGCACGTTAAAGTCATAAGTCTTGTTATTTTGCCCAGTATGAAAAAAATCATTTGAGCTTTGTGGCCATAAAGCTGGCTTGCAGCCTCTTGGGCAGATTCCAAGACGAATCCAAAGATGCTGAATTATGTCACGTTCCCTCTGAAATTGCTCCTGTGGTATCAGTGTGGTGCAGTACCCTGTTCTTTGCGTCTTATATTGAATTGTCACACGTGTTGTTACAATCTCCTGCTGTCTTTTGTCCCAGATGTATCTGCTCTGAGTGTGTGGGGCTTTCATGTGCATACACAAAGAAAACTGTAACAAGATTTATACTTCAAAGTCAGGACCTCCAGAGTAAGGAAGGAACAGAGTTAGGGTGCCTCCATAATGTAACTTAGCCTGCTTCATGATGCAAATCTGAAGGGGGGAAAAAGAAGTTGTGCTAACATGGTTCCTCAAAAGCTCTGCTTGCATGTAACTGTGTACAACATTTTAAGTTTGTAACCTGCGGAGCATCAGCTCTAACAAAGCCTGGCTGCCTGCAGAGTTAAGTGGTTGCTTGACCTTATATGTTAGAAGGCTCGAGTTCTGACTGATGCTTTTTCTCTGGCTGGGACAGTGGTAAGAGCCTCCTGGAGTATCTCTTCTCTGATGTCTGGGGTGGAAGTCTGAAACATGACTCAGCTGAGGCACCTGCCTAACTGAGTGAAACTTTGGGAGTGTAATTGTCTCTAAGACTCTACTGCTGTGACAGTTTTTGGCAGAGTTCAACTGAGTTTATCAGAAGGGGCCACACATGGGTGCTGTAATTATGCGATTCTTGTTTCCTTAACTTTATCACGTACCATGAATTGACAGTCAGAAGAGCCTTCAGCAAGGCTGCAACCTTTAGATTAGTGGTACAGACCTCTGCCATCTGTACATGCACAAATACGTAATATTAGGAGCAAGTTGTTACCCTTGTGGATCTGTGGTTGGGAGGGTAGAAGGCACTGACGAGGAGTTCTGCAGATATGTGCTATGTCAGAAGAATTTTATATACTTTTCCAGACTCTTCTGTGTGTTCTTTCTCACATACTTGATACATCTGCCCGAATCTCTCTCCCCTTGGCATGAGCCCATTTTGCTGTGTAATCTGTCCTACTGGTCGCTCAAGCTCTTTAACCTGGCTCTTGCGACACTGCTCAGTTGCTTTACTTTCCTTTATGCTTCTAGTCTCCAAACCACATCCCTCATCTTCACTGTGAGATCCAAAATGTAAACTTAGGTTTCAGTGTGCACTGAGCCTTGATCCAGGATGTGAAACAGGAATATAAAAGAGCTTCACTGGTGTCAGAGCAAAGGCCTCTTAGCTGATATTCTGTTCCTGGCTACCATTAGTAAAGACTTAGAGAAGGAGCATGAGAATGGGGCAAATATAGAGCATTTTTTCCCCCTAGTTTCTGATGGTCTTTGGCTTAAGGATTTCTTAACTTGGATTTTGTGTTTAATTGTTCTTTCTAGGTAAGTTAAGGGCAGAAAGCTGCTTTGTGAACATCCCATGTTAATGAGTTCTTGAGGTTAATTTTGTGTGGTGTTCAAAGGTGTTTTCTTCTGTTCATTTTAAACTGCTGCCTTGGGGTTTCATTTGGTGCCTCTGAGATCTTGTGTTACGTGATGTAGTAAATTGTCTTTGCTATGTCTTTGTTTTTTCCATAAACTGATGCACATCTTCCCTTCTGTTCCCTGTCTCAGGCTTGTTGCTCTCAAATACCCTCTCTTTTGAAATGGGAGGACTAGGTGCGGGTGTTACTTTTATGGAAGCATTGTGGGTTCGTACATTGGCTGTGTTTCTCTTTATTTCCCCTCTTCATTTTTACTGTTCACTTTGTGTTTTCACAACTGCTAAGCCTTGTGATGATGTTTTCACAGAACTATCTCTTGGCTCCGGGATCTTTTCTGAGCAGTTTCAGGTAGTTTAATGCCCATCATTGTGCAAGTTCATAGTGCGAAATGTAGGACTGAGAGGAGTTTTCTGGGCCATCGAATCCTCTTCTTGGCCCTTTCAGGTCCTGCACCATCCAGTCCCTTTTATAAACTGATCAAATTCCTTTTGGAAAGCACGTGGATTTTTCTGCCCCCATGCTTCCTTGAGAAGCTGTTTCGGGCTGTCTCTGCTCCATTTCTCGTTTCCAGGTTGAATTTTCCGTGTTAAATTCGCATTTCTTTGCAATCCAATTTCTTTGTCCTTATTTCGGTTGTTCTTTCATTCCGGTGAGTATTCCTTTCATTTCATCTAGCATACTTGAAGGCTACAGATTCCCTTTCAGACTTCCTTTGCTAGGCTTCTTTCTCTTTCTCTTCCAGTCTCCTGTGGGAAGACAAGTTCCCCACCCTCGTTGCTCTTCTGTGTCATTGTTCGGATTTTCCTGCGTCCATCTTTCCTGCACAGGGGTCAGTAGAGCTGTAGTCGGTATTCCTGCCAAGGTCTTGCTGTGCAGCTGAAACCCTGCCAGTTTCTGCTGGAAATCCCTCTCTGGGGGCCGCATTTGCATTTTTGTGACTACGTTGCATTTGAACTTTATAGTCATCCAGCTCTTGGCTCAAACTCTCTATCTGATGAGTTCTCACCTTCTCACTTTACAGCAGTTCTCACCTGAGCAGCCACAAGTGGGGCTGAGGGAGTGTTTTGGGGACTTTGCTCTCATCCTACTCTCTTCTCTGATCAGGCATCCACCACCTTCCCTTCCATCCGCTGCAGAAGGTCCAGCTGGCTCCTTTTGTGTATATATGCTACTCTAGAAAATATCTTTTTTTCTTGATGTACATTTTCCTTATGTCTTTATGGTGTCTGGCAAGGTGGCATTTCTGCTGGCAGAAGTGGTACTTGAAGGTTGAGATGCAGCGCATCCCCAAGAGATAGGCTTCACCTTCAGGCTTCCGTGTCTAGAGTGATGGAAGAAGGGCAGTAGACATAGAAAGGCTCAGAAATGCTCTTTGGAGCTGTATGGAGTTCATGAGGATGACTTTTCTGATGTAGGACTCAGGAGGGCATATAGGTGTTGAAGCATGTATGCTGCTTGCGTGCACACTTTGTTTTCTTGTGGAGACAGGACCTCCTCAGGCTGAGCAAAGTTCCACGGCAGGAGTGGTGGGAGTGGGTAAGGGAGGAAGGCACAGGCTTATCTGCCCTTTGCTTTACCATGTGCTAGGACTTCCCCTAATGCAGTAAGTGTTATAGTATGTTCCTTTAGTACTCGTGTGATACTTGTGCCCTGGGTAGAGCCCTTGCAGAGCAATTCCAGACTGGGGACAGCGGAGTGGGTTTGGCCTTTGAGGCACCTGGAACACTCTGAGAATTGGACTCGAGTTTGGCCCTGTGGCTCTGCTGGAGAAAGGGTGGATGAGGAAGGGAGGGACAAAGCTGTCTGCCAAGTTTATGTCCCTCTGATGTGCAGCACCCAGCCTTTCAGATCTTCATGGTACTGTCTGCACCAAACATGAAAAGAGTGGATTGTGTGTCAAAGCAGAAGGTGTACTAAAACCTAGGAACTACTGCTCCTTGCCTTTCTTGTTCTTCCTGTACACGTGAGCATGCCCCAAGCCAAGTAGAGTCGACTGTCAGACCAGTTTAGGTCAAGGTATTGGTGCTGCTATATGGGAGGAATGCAGGGAGGCTGGGTGAGCCTTGGTTTCACTGTCACGTTAGCCTGGTAATTTTGAAACCTGTAGTCAGGATGTGGGTTGCTGATTTCTGCCTGTGTCAGCCGCCTGAAATAGGCTTTGGTCTCTCAGGCAGTAGTTCCTGGTAGGTTCCCTAGAATGTCATGTTTGTGGCCTTGAGATCACACCTTGCTCCTTATCAAGTCCTCTGCCTGCGAGGTCCTGGCAGCCGCTCCTGACAATGTGCTGCTGTTGTTCTTGGCTGAAGTGTCTTGTCCCTTAGCAGCTGGCAGCAAGAAGGGCAGTGCTGTGAGAGAGCTACCATGTTTTTCTTTTCTCTGCATAGACAGTGCAGGTACCTGTCTACTCGGAGCAGGAGTACCAGATGTATCTCCATGACGATGCGTGGACCAAAGCTGAGACAGACCATCTCTTTGACTTGGCTCGGCGTTTTGATCTGCGCTTTGTGGTGATTCATGACCGCTATGATCACCAGCAGTTCAAGGTGAGTCCCAAGGGCCAAGGTGCTGCTAGCAACCTGCCTCTATGGCATGTGCAGGGCTCACTGCACTGCCAAGACCAAATTACCCTTTATATCAACTTAATTAGGGGAAATTAATGAATTATTGGCAGCAAGGAATATTGAATTTCCAGCACACGGCATTGCTGCTTGCTTTGTTTGTAATTGAATCCACTGTGACTTGTGCTCGTTCCTTGATGTGTTTTATTAGAAAGTTAGAAGGTTTGCCCCTGCCAGAAGAACAGCTCAGTGTTCCTTGAAGATAAGGCAGCTGGGGAGTTTGTTTAGCTGATCAGGATAGGTGTCCTGGATTCCAGTCTAGGTCCTGGGAGAGGGATCTGCTAATGCTCCCTGGGGACTGGGATTTTTCCCTGGTGCTGCTCCCAACTTGTGGTCTGATCTGGTGTGGGTTTCTGTCATCTCTCCTGTGAAGCAGGGACCACCACTGGTCTGAAGGTACAACACTGGTGTCATGATTGTAAATCTCCTGGACTGGTTCCGTGTCTCCTCGTGACAGAAGGGAATGATGTGACAAAACAGCTCCACATGCTGGAGCTTTTTGTTGCCCTCTGAAATGCTCACATGAAGAGCCTGTAGCACAGTGGAGAAATGAGAGTCTGCCCAGCTGGGCAGCCCAAACACCTTTGGTTCTTGGAGTAAGGGAACACAGCTCAGACTCCAGTTGTTGCAGCTTGGTTATGGCTTGAATGACCATTGCCTGGAGCAGCTCAGAGGAGGCCTCCTATGTGTTTGTCAGATTCCTGATTGCAGGTTTTCATCTCTTGAAGAGAGACGATCCTTTGCATCTTTTTATCTGGGTGAGCTTCACTGCTGTGTTGTCTCTAACCCTCTGGTGGGTGTTTCTAAAGCGGTAGATGTGAACCCACGACAGTTAACTCAGGCAGTTATTAATTCCCTCTTCCCTGTGGTTCCACTGGGACTGGAAAGGCTCCCTTCTGATCTTCTTCCCAGGCACTGTGTCGTACCCTATCAGACGTACTTCAGCCAGTGGTCCTTAACTGGCTACTGTTAAAGGTTTTGCTTGGTTTTGCCCTAATGTTTTCCTCCTGTGATGTCTTCCACAGAAAAGATCAGTGGAGGACCTGAAGGAACGATACTATCACATCTGCGCCAAGCTGGCTAACATTCGTGCAGCTCCGGGCACAGACCTGAAAATTCCAGTCTTTGACGCTGGCCATGAGAGGCGAAGGAAGGAGCAACTGGAAAGGCTGTACAACAGGACACCAGAGCAGGTAACTTGGGGAAGAGAGCATCACTGCTCCACAAGATTTTTGATAAATTGAATCAGTAGGTGGATGAAGTAGGCCATGGGGTGGGAAAGGGAAGGAAAGACTGGACAAGAAAAGAGTAACACCTAAGTGCTGCTTTTGTTGTTGAGTTTATTCTGTTTTAAGGGATACAAAAGGACAGTAACCGAGAAGTCTCACTGTACAGGAGAGAGGGTTAGGTGAGCCGAGTTATGGTCTCTGGTAACTGCCAACACCACCTCTGTGACGCTTACTGTACTAGTCCTCTGACCTTATGAGTCCCTGAGCCCAGTGGGGAGAGAATTATTTTCTTGAGAGTAAAAATCTTGCCAGAAAACACCAAGGACTTTAAATCTGCATGTTTAGTTCTCCTCTCTGTTGAAGCTCTGTAATGGTCCCAGGGTTTAGAGGTTAAGGAACTGTGTGTTCCCCAAAGGCTGGGGAAGAGCATCCTTTTCTGTAGTAGTTCCCTCTAATGACAAGTTCAGACATGTGACAACTCTGCTGTCCTTCCCCCATTGACAGGTATGCTAATACTAGGCATAGCTGCTCTAGGTTCTACATGCTGTGCCTGGGGAGGGGGGCCAGCTTTTCACAACACTGCATTTGCAACTACAGTGTATTTGGGCTTTTTTACCCATCTGTCTGTGCTCTTGGTCTTGCTGTCTGGATGTGGGATTAGTCATTTCTGGATACTGCTGAAGGGTGCATCATGGATGTTGTGGTACAGTTCCTACCAGTATGTAGACTGGCATTGCCACGGATGCAGGGTAAGGCTATGAAGCATAATGTGCTCCTCAAATCCAGGGTATTGGGCAGGGAAGCTTAAAGTCTTTCCCCGGCTGGCCCAGAGCAGAACTGTTATCAGTAGATGGCCCCCTTGCCTTGCTAGGCCGCCTCTGCCGCTCTGAATGCGTTTACGTGCTCTGGTCTGCAGGTGGCAGAAGAAGAATACCTCATCCAGGAGCTCCGCAAAATAGAAACCAGAAAGAAAGAGAGAGAAAAGAGAACCCAAGACCTGCAGAAGCTCATCACAGCTGCTGACACCACCACTGAGCAGAGACGTGCTGAGCGCAAGGCTCCCAAGAAGAAGCTGCCACAGAAGAAGGAGACAGAGAAGCCTGTAAACATTTATCTTTTTTTCTTTTTATTTATTTCTTTCCCCTGCTGATGCTGTGGCTGGAAAACGTGTTTCCTTCAGCAATCCTATTGGGATCAGGCTCTCAGCTTTTTTGGGGGGAGTAGCTCCTGGATGCCTTCTGGCCCATGCTTTTTTGCTGATGTCCTTTGGAAAGCAGATTGGTCTACGGCAGACATTGTCAGAGTGCTCTGGTCTCTCTTCCACTTGAAAAACGCTACTTTAAGTGCTGTTTTCCTTTCCCTCCCTGAGAGGTGGAATGAAGTTATGCCAGCCA
>NW_010404347.1:20144-20515 GCF_000710305.1 Buceros rhinoceros silvestris | reverse complement strand
CCCAGCCACTCATGCTTCATGGCATGAGTGAGAGAAGCATCTGTCTCCCTGCTTCTCCCAGGTGTATTCAGGTACTGCTGTGCAGGGCTGTCCCACAAACCTGTTGTCTTTTACCTGCCTTCTTTTTGTTAGTTCAGATTTCCCTTTCCTTCCCCACTCCTGGATCTCAGCAGTGTCTCCCAAGCTCAGTACATGCCCCTCTCTTGATCCTCGGCTGTGATCAGAGCAGCGCTGCTGGGGGACTTGTGTATTCTGGGAGCTATTGCTTCTTATTTCTCCCTGAGCTGAGCTAAAATCTAAGGAGTTCAGAACAAAGGTTTCCATTCACATTTGACGTTACCTCAATTTCCCTCTCTGGAAAGGGGACAGCA
>NW_010404347.1:19048-19947 GCF_000710305.1 Buceros rhinoceros silvestris | reverse complement strand
GGGCTGTTACAAAATCTCAGATGTTTCCAGAGAGTCCCTGGGAATTCCTGTCCCTCGACCTTTTGAACAGAGAGCACTTGTGTCATTGTCCTCCAAAGGGTCTGTGGAAGGAGAGGAGAGAAGCAGTTAGTGATAGACAGTTACTGCTTGATGAGATGTGCCTAATGGCCACGACTCCCTTAAAACATTGTTTTGGTGTCATGTCCCCTCCCTGCCCCTCTGTGTAATTAATATAATATCGCTGGGCACCCTGTGCAGTGAATTCCCTTGAGGGCTGCTCTGGTAAAGCTCAGCCGTGGCTGGTGCATCTCCTTCTAAAGACAGCAGCTCATCATTGGGGGTAATGAAAAAAAGAGTGATGATGGAGAATGTGTCTGGAAAGATGCTGAGGAGGCCAAGGTGAGGGAGTCCAGCCCCAGATACTGCCTGTTGGCTGGTGCCTGTCTGCAGGCATGCAGTGGATAGGCACGCCAGGGTGGGCAGAGAAGCAGTTTCTGTTGTTGCACTAGCATCATTTCAACCATGACAGAGTCCATTAGGAGTCAATTACCAACTATAGCTGGGAAATGTTAAGAAAAAAATTGCATTTTAACTAAGAATTTGAATCGGGAGCTGCATCAGCATCATTTCAACAAAGGAAAATCATTTACCAAAGAGTCAATTGAGGTTGAAGCGTTTACAGCATGTACAGGCACGCAAGGCAAAAGAACCCATTTAATTGCTTATGTGCTGAGTGCAGTCAGAGTTGTCTCAGCTAAGCCAACGATGCTGATTTACCTTCACCGCTTGTGTCGGGGTGTTCAGCAACAGGCTGTGGGGCAGAGTTCGGGGATTCTGAACGGCAGCCGTCATCCAAGGGAAGGAGAGAGGATTGTTTTTTGATTGCAGCCTCCTTTGTC
>NW_010404347.1:9348-18906 GCF_000710305.1 Buceros rhinoceros silvestris | reverse complement strand
TGCTGAAGATCAAAGTGATCCCTACAAATTCATGAGCCCCGTTGGTAGTTAGAGAATACTTCTTTTCCATGATGGTCATGTTTAGAAATCTCTTCCTGGGGCCTTTGTTTATTGATCTGACCACAGACAACTGAAAAAACGACTCAATGCCTGGCCGTGCAGAGCAGTTAGCAAGGTGCCACCTCAAGACCAAGACACAGAGATAGTTGATAGAGATGTGATAGCGAGTGATTGATGGGGAACTTGAGGAACTGAGTCACTGTCATTCGGCATCTCTTATGATCTTGGGGCAGCCCTGATTGTCTCAGCCCTGTCTGGAACAAAGAGCAAGCTGCAGAACCTCTCTGCAGAGAAGTGTGGGAGCAGCAAGGCAGACACCAGCTCCAAAGAAATCAGGAGATTTGAGGTGACTCTTCCTTTCACAAAAGCGTGATTGAGTATGTGTTTTGCAGAGGTTGTGGCTATTCTTAGACTGAATCATGAGTATCGCTGACCCAGTCAGGGGACCCCACACCATTCAGTGCACAGGGCCCTGCAGACAGCCTGATTTAATAATTTAAAAGCTTGCTCACCTTGTGCTTTCCTCAGCAGCGCAGATTTTTAAGGGGTTGCTTTTTTTTTTTTTGGTTTTGTTGAAATGTAACTGAATACTCTGCTGTCTAGCAGCAGCGGTAGAAGTTTGCCATCTTGCAAATATGAAGTGGGGAAGAAAAACTGTCTAACAAGTGGAAAAATGACAAAACCTGTATAAACAGCAGGCCTCCTTGGAGGGGTGCAATCCTTACATCCTGTTTAGGGGGCTTATGTACAGCCTGTACAGATCGGAGGTTTCTCAGCTCATTGCTTAGAGGACTTGCAGTCAAAAGCCAAGATAAGGATGATATTGTGCAACTATGCATTTGTTAGTAAAAGGAGTAGCATTTAGGGTTAGAGTTTAAGCTTGTGTGGATGGGTGTAAGGAGCTGTGTGCTTAAATTGACCAAACAAAAGTGCTTGAGCTCTCCAAAGACACCTTGAATTGGAGTATTTTTCTCAGTGAATTGCTTGGGCTTTTCCCACTGAATGCTTGGGATTTTTGTCTTGCCTCAGCTCTGACATGTGGCCACACGTGGCAGGTGGTCCTCTGTCATAGGAAACAGTGTTTCCCCTTCTGATAGTCTCTATATGAAATCTTGTGTTTCCTCCATCAACACATCCTGTTTCGATCTCTTTCAGGCTGTTCCTGAGACTGCTGGCATCAAGTTTCCTGACTTCAAATCTGCAGGTGTCACGCTGCGAAGCCAGAGGGTAGGCTTTTCTCCTGGTCCCTTGGGACCTCCGTTAATGTCTTTCAGTCTGCCTCTCTGTCTCATCTATTCTCCTTTTATAGCTAATTCTTGCTTCTAAAATAAGAAAAGAATTCCATAAATGTGGAGACTCAGAAACCTGGAATGCTGGCTCGGGAAAGCCAGCTCATTTCCTTGCAGGGGTACCAGATCTTGCTGGTGTTTCTACTCTGCTCTTAGAGACATGTGACAGACCCAAATGGAGTTGGCTAGTCCAAAAACAGCTCACAACCAAATGTAATAGGCCTCATAGAGCATGTGTGTTAGTAGATGAGAACTGGATGTTCGGGTTGTGTCCTGAAAAAAAGATACACATAAATGGATACAACTTCTAGCCTTCCTATTTCCAATGTCTTCAGAAAATATTTTGAGGAAAAGCCCCTTTGTTCACTCTGTTGCACAGTTATTCCTGAGGAAAGAACTTGCTTTTTTTATCAGGAAGACTTGATAAGCGTCTCTTAGTGACAGGTTTTGGGATAATGAGTAAGATAAACGTGCCTGGCTAACTGAATGTTTTCAGCGGGGTTTTGATAGCAAAATCCTGTTTGCCCACTACAAGTGCTTCCCCCCTTCCACCAGCTAAATAAAATAATCCTATGTTGCTTTATTGTAGTGAAGGTGGAGAAGTAGGTTCCCTGCCCAGCACCCGTACTTGAAGTAGTAATTTCTAGGTCACTTTTAAAGACTATTATATGGGATGTTCTTTTAATATCAGAATAGTTTCGGATCTTGCTGGGAGCACCCTGGGGCTGTTAATAGAAATGTGTTTGGGGTCTTGCTGCTTCGACATTTGGGTCAGGCACAGGAGAGGTGCTATGCCTCAGCAAGGTCACTGCTGGGGGACCTCTTTAGCGTGCAAGTGCCACCATCTGCAGGAGGCTACCTGTTAGAGTGAGGGGCTACAGCCTTGAGGAAGTCACAGGCAAGACTCTGCAGTGCATGTGTTGAGATTTATGGAGATGTGGCACATGTGTTCTCCAGCACTAAGATAAATAGAGTAATTTATGGAGATTGATTTGGGTTTTGAAAACTAATAAGTGATGGTTGATCTCTTCTATATTTTTAACCCCTCTGGAAGAGAAGCTGAGCAATAACCTATCAGTGATGGAACCATCTGACGAAGCCATCAGCCTTTTCGTGTGCCAAACAGGCAATTCAAATCGCAGCCTTTGTGAAAATGGAATGCTACGTGCTTCTCCCTGTTCTCTTTAATGCTCATGAAATGCAGTGATAAGCTGAGACATGGCAGTCTGAGTCAGCAACTTTCAGCCTGCTGTTTTCAAACTCCTGGAATGACCTAGAGCAACTTTCTGTGCTCTACTCGAAATTTTAAGGAGATAAATGCTGTTGTTAAATGTACCAGTGGTTTGTGAAT
This sequence comes from Buceros rhinoceros silvestris, assembly GCF_000710305.1. Lineage (NCBI taxonomy): Eukaryota > Metazoa > Chordata > Aves > Bucerotiformes > Bucerotidae > Buceros > Buceros rhinoceros. Next base: position 16,206 of record NW_010404347.1, on the reverse strand, counting down.
TGGAAAAGATTGCAAATCAGTGATCTGGGTGAAAAAAACAACACTTCGTTGGTTGGAATTGTGAAACCTGCCTCCAACACAGCAAAATGAATTAATTTGTGGTTTTTAGCCAGTCACCTGGCTTCCTTGTGTAAGTCTTCCCTGTTTTAAAATGGGAGCTAATAGACTCACTTTACATAGGGGCGATAGGAAGAGTTAGTTACATGAAGTTGGTACAGGCCTTTTGAACTGGTAAGAGATGCTGAAGTGCCAGGTGGTATAGACTTGACGATCTGTGCCACGCTGAATTATTTTTTTGTGTGAGATTCGTGTGGCAAACCCTCTACACACCAGTGGTGTGGACTTGATAAGGGTGGGAGCTGACTAGGACTCAGTGAGGAGCTGGGATGCTGTGCTGGCAACATTCAGCCAGAGACGTTTTGCCCTGAGTGCATTGGAAAACAATGTCTAAAGACTTGTGACATCCTGCAGTAAGTTCTTTTGCCTGAGGACCTAAAGGGTTCCTCACCTAAAGGCTTCTATTGTCCTTCTTTATTTTGTGCTTTGCTACTGTGCTTTATGCCTTCATAATTAGGTGAACTTGGATTTTGCACTGAGATCAGGGACTCAACCTCTGTCACGTGTGAAAAATGTACCATATCATCCCCAGGATAATAGCACTTACTCTTTGATTAGAGCTATTCTTTTATGTTTTTTTTTCTGAGGATTTACAATTAGTCTGAAAACTCAAGTTAAAATTAATTTATAGAAATGAGTCCTTGAAGAAGTAGTTAGCAATCGGTGTTCAACTTAATTTGTTACCAGTAGTTCTTGTAACAATAGCCCTGGCTTTTCGAATTCCCCCTGTTGTGAAAGCTTACAAAATCTTATGCACAGGCTGAATTTGAAGACTTTTTTCCCCCTAGGATTAATGGTCACTTAACAGCCATTATTCTTCATAACTGAAAGTTTCTCCTTCAGCAGACGCTGAAGAGTAATCTTCTCCAGTGAGTTCGACAAGCTGCCTTCTATCACAATGGCTTCAGTCTCCCATTGTTCTCCATGGGACTGTGGCCACAGGCAAAGAAGGCCACAGCCCCGTGCCCTTGCTCTGCATGGGATTTCCCCTCTGCCTCCTGACAGCACAGACTGCAAGTTTCTCTAAGGCAGTAGGAAGCTGGGCATTATGAAAAGCTTCGTATTAATTCAAGGTAGTGTATTGCCTTGGTGCCTCTGAGAGCAGGAGGCAGTAGCAGGTGTTTTGGAAGGGGGCAAGCCTTTCATGAGCTTCTTGAAAAGGAGTTTTAGACCATTGCCTTTGCTATTAGTAAAATGGTGTTATGAAAATAACACTAGCAACCTGTTATTAGTCCTTAGTGTTACTTCCGGTTACACCAGCTCTGCTCACCTGACAGGGTAGACAGCCAAAGAGCCAGAGGAAATGAGAGATGGGCAGGGAATTTGTACAGGGAAAGGAGAGGAAGAGACTGAAGGGAAAGCAGGGACCTGTGAGGAAGGAAAAGAAAATGGGAGCTGTTGAACTTGAATCTTTTCCAGGACCCAGACAATCCAACAATAACCACACATTTGTGATCTAGGCATCACGTTGTTTCTGAGGGCAGAGCTGAGTTTGTTTTGAATTCACCCCAGTGTTTCTGTTCCACATATAACGTTCAGCTTTCTTCTAAGTGTAACCTTTGTGTTTATTGTGTTCAGAGCACTTAATTTTCGCATACTTAGCATCTCTTCAGGTGTTTCTTAAGTTGCTCATCTTCTCTCAGCCTTATCTGCAAATTTTAAGTTATGATTTTGTTACCGCTGTTGAGTTGCTGCAGCAGTGCTTTTAAGAAGGAAGGTGGTGGATGGAAAAAGGATGGATGTTTTGTCCCCATGCCTGCATGGTGAGGTCTAAGTCTGTGTCCTTGTCACGAGTTTGGAAACAAAGGAACTGGAAGTGAATCGATTGAGTGAAGTCTTATCTGGAAACAAAACAGATCTCCAGCACGAAAAGAAGTTTGTAGAGTCTGCAGAAAGATCTGAGGGATGCTGCAGCTTAGTCGTTCAAAGCTGGTCACCTTCCTTCAGAAAAGGCTTCCGGCCAGCAGCCTGGCTCCATCTGCTAACTGGGATCTTGTAGACAATTTGCTGGTTGGACCAATTAAAGTAGTAGAGGAAAGAAAATTACAAATACAGCTTTAGTACCCATTGATTCAAATATTAACACTCACCAGCTTTTAAATATTTACTGGCCTGCTGGGCATTTGTTTTTAGCAGTGATTAATGAGTAAGATTTTCTGTAGTTTTGGGGTTACTCTGTGTGTGTGTGTGTGAGTTTTCTTCCGTTTTCTTGAAGTGGGAACTGAGTGCTTACTATAGCTCCAAGGTGAATGTTATTTCTAGAGGAAGATGAAGTTGTATGTATGTGTTTAGACATGTTTATTCTCTGTATTTGATCTGACCCACGATTAAATGGCCAAGCACGCTGTCTGTTTACTCTGCATCAGAGGCTGTTGGCTCTGTTCCTTCCCTGTCATTAATGCAAACCCAGATCTCATCGGCTGTGAACATGTGAAACATCTGTCTGTCCTCCTGTGATCAATACTGTCCCTTCAGAGGTTCAGCTTTGGGAGCAGTTCCATAAAATACCAGTTATTTTTATTTGGATTTGATAAATTTAATTGCTTGGAGCAATTAATAATTTATTTGTTTCGTATTGATTGTACTCCAAGGCATCCTGGCATCAATCTGATGGAGATCAGCACACCCTTATTAGGTAGGAAAGTTTATGTTTCCAGATCTGAACATCCCATGGATTAGTTAGCTGAGATGTGCTTGTTGCTTCTGGTAGCAATTTTTCATTAGCAAAGTTGTATGTTTTGCACTCTGCAAGAGAGTAGATGAGAGTAATTTCCATGGGGAGCCTGACGGAGGTGTGGAAGGGAACTAGTAGTCTCATTTCTGTGAATAAAAGTTATGAACAAATGATGCAGGCTGGATCGAATTAATATTGTGGCATTGCCATCTATTTGTTGTATTACATGCCCTTTAATTAGGGCCAAGAGAGTGCTGGTACATTTCGTAATCAAACTCCTGCCTGTAGAGAATGAAATAAGATGAAAATATTGGAGTAATTATTTTTAAAGAGAACAGCGGAGAATACAAAATCTTGAATGAACTAGAGAAAGTGAATCCAACACTTCTCTTCCTCCATTCTCATTCTTAGCTAAACTCAAAGGCAGTTGATGTTAAATTGCTGAAAGAAAATAATACATCACCTTTTTTGTGGCGCTCTCTGGTGTGGGAGAGGATCTGCACCAGAGTCTTAGTAGGCTCTTGGGTAAACAGAGAGCACTCTATATGGGAAGGAACAGTCTGGAAAGGACGGTCCATGTTGCTGCTTCTGTTGGATTGTCAGGTACCAAACAGTGTTTATGCAGTATGAGGCCTCGGGGGACCTTTTTCTGCTAGTCCTGGACCAATTTGAGAAGCTTTTGCTACCTTTGTGTGAAGCTAGTGACACGATCTTAGGTGTCATTTATCAGTAATCTGATTGTATGTAACTTGTGCAGAGCACCATATATATTACTTTTTGTTTTAATGAGTGTAACCAATATAATGGTCAGAGTGTAATTAGTCACTGTGGTTCTTTGAATTTGTGTAAGTGTAATTTCAGTTACATTTTTTTAAGAGAAAGGCAATATCCGTTCAAGACTAGATGCTAGTTTTTGCTACATTTCTTGGATTTGTGTCTTGTTTGGAAGTTTACATAATGTTCTTGTACTATGTGAAGCTGTACTTGGAGATCCCCCTCTGGTGGCTTGTCTTAGGGCCATCCCTGTGATCACAGCACACTCTTCTGTGCTCTTCATTTGTTTTGGTGAGATGCAGCTCAGAGGCTGCAGCTGTTTCTATTTCCTGCAACCACCTCTGCAGGTCTCAGCTTGGTTTCTGTGTCTGTTGTGAGAGGCAGGGGCAGGACTACCTGGGAATCTGCAGATGTCCTGAAGCAAAATACTGTAGTGTCATCTGGTAAGGTGCTTTTAACATAAAACACCTTCCAGTAAAAATGCCCTGTGCAGTTCGTTCTTCTGCACTGTGTATTTTACTATTTTTCCCTACACAAACGCTTCCTGTAGTCCTTTTGCATTTGATTTACAGGCTTGCACTATATTTAAAGCAGAATGTATTTAAGGACAAGGAAATCTCAGGACTGGCAAGAGGCAGATAATACTTTGCGTGCCAGAAGATGACCATCTTCTAAATGGCAGACAGTCCTGGCAAGGTGTGAATTCTTTCTTGTCACAACTTGTATGTCAAATTGGGAGGAAGCTGACTCTCTGCTGGTTATCAGCTGTCATTTGTGTGGATTCCAAGTCATTCTCATTTTAGGCCACTTGTACTGGGTCAAAGCAATCTGTACCTCCTTCCTAGGGTGGAAGGGGTGGGAGAGTGTAAAAACCTTGAAGACCTTGTTACCTGCACTGGAGAAAACCCATCATGCTGAGATGTTAACACTTGGGGACCTTTGGTTTCTTTAGGAAGTGTCTCTTAGCCTTACCCCTTGAGTCAGGGCTAAAGATGCACAACGAGGCATTAATGTTTATAGGATCTACTGCTTCTTTGTCGTATGCCTGAGTGTGCTGTGCTTCTCCAGGATCTGTTGGGCTCCCTCATCCTTGTCCAAGCTTTCACTAGGTATATTCCTCTAACAAGTAATAGCGGTCTAATTTACTAGGAACTTTCAAGTACAGTATTTGTATTTTTGCAGAATTGATTTGGGAATTTGTGAGGTATGTCTAACTTCAGTCCAAAAAACCCCTGAAATAACCATTTATGTAAGTTAATATAGAAATGTTTTCTTCTTAAAAATTGGTTTATTTAGCATTAAGCCTCACTGCTGGAGCATGTTGACGGTCGTGTGCCATCCCAGAGTGATTGCAGTGTGTTTAATGTGTTACGTAGCATAGCAGAGATGGCATAGCGGTACGACTTATTATTTTTATCTGTCCTAAATCTTAGCCTGGCAGATCAGCAGGCACTGGTGTAAGACAGGGGGTCCATGGCTGTAAGCTGGGGCAGCGGGAAGCATGTATGTTCACCGAGGCAGAGAATACCTGTGCAATTTCAAACTTTTGTAACTTTTACATCTATCCATTGCAATTGCCCATCTGCCTGCCATTGCAGCACTTTAGTTCTGAGCAGTTAAGCACTTCAAATTTCCAGAAATGTTCATGTTCATATCTGAAATTGAATTTCTCTGTTGAGGTTTTTTAAATTCCAGAGCTCTAAGGCTAAAGTGCTTAATATGGTTCTTTGGTTCCTCGAGTCCTAAAACTGTGCAGGAGTGGAAGCTCTCTGCTCCTGCAGAGCAGAGCCATGCAGCGGGGGAAAGGTTGACCTTTTTTCCCCGTCTTAAGCCAGAAAATGCAAAAACCATTATTCATCTGAAACTTCAGCACTCCTTCCCAGAAACCCACTAAGCAATTCAGTACTCTAAAGATATCCATGAAGAAAGTGCCTAATGAGAAAGTTTTCTTGCTGCATGGATTTCAAATCCATGAAGAAGGTGGTTTTCAATGTCAGTGAGCTGTATTATAATGCTGAACAACAGTACTGGTGCTGATGCATAAAACCATAGTTTATAGCCCTGCAGAGGCAGGTCAGATGTGTGAGTTATTAGGATTAACAGTTTTAGGACAGTCATGTTGTTTAGGGTTGGGGAATGTTGAGTTTAAGGAAAAGGTTGTCTCAAATTTGAATTAAAATGAAGTGCAGCGTTAGAGAGGGTACATACGAAATATCCAAATAATTATTGATTAATCTTAAAAACCTTGTGTTTTGGTGATAGAACAAACAAAACATTTCAGCACAACAGTGGGATTTTTTTTTGTTGTTGTGAGCACCAGAAATGGAGCATTTATGAAGAAAGCGATACACTGAGAGCAGGACATTTAGGATGATCACATAGATATAATCACGTGGGACCTAGCTGAGTCTGTCTGTGGATCCTGCAGACCTCTTCCATTCCTAGTGCAGATCCCCAGGGGACTGTGTTGCAAGCTCTGCTATTACTTAGACTTCATTACTCCTCCAACATATACTCAAATACATTTACAACTATCCTTAAAAGTATTAGCATAAATCATGAAGGCTGAATAGCACACAAAAGTAAATGAACCAAGTCTGTTTGAGGAAGCTATATATTCAGTTATTTCTTACCATATTTGTCCATTTAATGAATTTTGCCAATTAGCAATTAATTTGCAGCAGGTTTCCTAGTCATTAGTGTGAATTAGCAAGGTTTTGTTGGCGGAATGTCTTGAACATTAAGTGAAAATCCTGTATCATTCAAATCCTCAAGGGTACTCTGTGGTGAGACCTTCTGTAGAAATCGAACGGCTCAGGGCCATCCGCCAGCCTCTCAAACCCTGTTGTGGAAGTGTGATGGATGCTCTGTTCATCTGTTGAAGCTGTGGGGCCCAATTCTTGAGTGATGCCCTCCTCCTCTGGAGAGGGCAGACCAGGTCGGTCTGTGCCTCTTAGGCCAAGTGCATGCCAGCAGAGGCAGTGCATCCCCAGGGTCAGGCAAGGCTCCTCTCAGCATAGGGCAGCCTCTGGTACTGCGGCTTCATGGTGTTCATTCACACAATTTTCTGTAGCTCTTTATTTATTTTTCTCTTGGTACATGTAGTTCCTGTGTTTAATACCGGTTGTTTATAGCAAGGACAAAGGATTACAGTCCTTAAATCAAAAGCAGTGTTGGTGTAATTATAAGCGCAGGTTGGTGTTGCAAAGAGGGCTGTAGGGAGAGGCTGTCAAAAGGGAAGAGAGTCCAAAATATAGTAACCTCAAAAAACCCGGCTAATCAGTTTTCTGTCG
>NW_010404347.1:0-9311 GCF_000710305.1 Buceros rhinoceros silvestris | reverse complement strand
GGAAGAGCGTCCAAAATATAGTAACCTCAAAAATCCCGGCTAATCAGTTTTCTGACGGGAGCAATCTGTTTCCCAGGTATTATTATTATATGGGGACTTTAAAGATAATAAATAACAATAATAGTCTAGTATAAGGAAGGAAAGAAAAGGGCAAATGCCATTCACCTCAGAAGCTGTGGTTGCTCACTGGAGTTCTCCGAGGAACATAATTTTCCTCAGTGCCTGTGGAGGACTCGATCCATGACAACACCAAGAACGCCCCAGGAGCTGTGGTACGAGCAGCGAGATTGCCCTGGCTGGCGCTTTCATTAGCGCAGGGGTATGACCTGCAGGAACCACACAGGCCAGTGCACGCATCTTGAGCCAGAGAGCTATTCTCTGGGCCGCTGGCTGGGACCTGTGGTCCCTGTGTATTGCCTCATTCCTTGGGAGTGAGGGCAGGTGATACAGTACTTACAGCACTCAGATGCATCTCTGGACATCTGCTTAAAAGGCCAAAACAAAGAAGGGTTTGCTGAAGTGAGCTTAGGCTTATCAGAGCTGTACAGAGCATGAAGGCCTCTCTCTTCAACAGCGCAGCCCAGCTAACGGACCCTGGCTAACAGATTATCAGCAGCATTTGAGTAATAGACTGCTCATTTAGTTTTAATACATTTTGCATAGAAAGCAATCAGCCTTCATCAGTCTTAGAGATGAATTGGCTTAGCCAGCTAAATTCTAAAGATATTAGTCCGACAGCAGCCACATAAATCATAACATTTTCTTAATGATAGTAAAATTAAAATATACTCTTGCTTTGAGAAACCAATGAAGCCTTCCTGTTTGCAGGCCAGATCCTCCTGCCTGAATTAAAAGGAAGCTTAATTGATGTGTTTTTGAACTAAACTTACAGCCCCACTCCTCCTAGCCTCTCTAGTGTTCTTTTCTTTGAAGTTTAATTCATTTGTCTTGCCTCTCCATCCTCTAATCTTCTGGAGTGTCAGTGAAGACCTTAGCTTGGTATTCACTGACCAGACTCCTGTGGGGCATAACAGGACGCGCACAACATCACAGTCGAAGGGTTTGCCAGGTTAATCATTTGTGTTGCTAGTAGTTCCTTGGGCTAGTGGAAGCCTCCCAGGAGAAAAGCTTGTGCTCTTCCTCTAACCGACAAACCAAGATGTCCTGTCTGTCCACGTAGCTTAGCAAAGCATGAACTTTTCCCGTTTCCTGCCTTTTGTCCCTGAAGTTGGCTTGAAGTCTAGCATGCTTTTGCCAGCTGATGTTTAACACAGAAGGGTATCCTGCCTTCAGCTAGAAAGACGGTGATGTCAGTGTCAGGGGCAGGGTGAGGACAGACTCTTAGGGCTGTGATAATCATACAAGTATTGTGTGTCCAGAGCTCTTCAAGGAGAAGATGCTGGGCTCTGTTAACTCTGTGTCCTACAGATAAGCACAGTCTGACCCATCTTAAACGTTCTCTGTGATTCCTTGTGGGGCAGAACAGTTCTCTGGATGAAGGCCTCTTGCTCGCAGGAATGTCTTCCCGATGCTTCAGGCTAACCATTCTGTCTCCTGCTAAGCTGTGCTGAGTGACCTTTCCTTCCTTGGCATCCTGCTCCTAGCTGCAGCATGACACCCACCAAATCAACAAAACCATTTCCTGGCCCAGTGTTCCGGCCTGCCTTGTCTCAGGGCTCTACCCTGTCCTGCTGCTGTTCAGCAGAGCCCGTGCAGGTAGTCTGTGCAGCAGAGCTCCTGGGAAAACCTGTTTTAGTAAGGTTCTGTGCAAGTTAAGACTCTGGACAAAAGACTTGATTGAAATCTAAATCCCTGATACCTTTGGCACCCTTTCTTCTGCTAAAGCAATCATTTTGTGATCAACTGTAAAGATTTGGTTTCTGAAGTATGAAATTCACTGCCATGCACAAACCCCAGCTCTAAGCCAAATGCAGGGTATAAAAAAAGACAGGGTTGTCTTCTGGTATTTGCATGAGGGCTGGTTTTTTATTTTTCCATGGTGCTCCTCTGGGTCAGGTTGGTTTCCTAGAAATCCTCTCTTGATAGTCCTCTTGGTCCTTTGCTGGAGTCTTAACTGTCGTGGTAATATCTAGCGAAAGGACGATGTGCTTCTTAGTGTATACTGTGAGAGGCTTGTTCCCCTGGGGTGCTCTGTGGCATCCGTACTCTGATTTCTTGGCTGAAATTATGTGGTGGAGAAGGCAGATTTTTCCAGCAGCTCTGCACTGGGATTGAGGAGCTGCTGATGGGACATATTTGGCCATAGCTGAGTTAAGGTTAGCGCTTTCACCACTTGGGTGTGTGTGCAATGCTCCTGCCTTCAAAGGAGTTAAGAAGTTTCAGACAGCGTCTCTTCTTGTCATTTTTGTGGTGGGACAGTGAACACTGTGAGAAAGATGGGCCTAATTTGGGAGGCTGACTCTGGGCTTTCTGTTTTGGGGAACTTCAACCTGTGGCACGTGAGAAGTAAGGTGATCATGGGACCCTCTCATGAGCTCACCTCAGAGGGCAGTTTTAAGGTGGAATCAAGAATGGGTCTTCCTTCAGGTCGTTCCCAGCTCAGTGTTGCAGGCTTGTGGTTGGTCCACTCAAGATTTGGGTCACTGATCGGTAAGTGCTATGCAGGATGGCTGTGGGATACTCTTGCCTCTTGGCTATTCAATGGCCTGCTGGGCAGCTTGGGCTGGTGATGGTGATCCCTGGTGTAGGTGTGAGCTCCACATGCAGGGACAGCCTGTGACTGTGTGCAGTAAGGTGTTTGATGCTGTCATGCCGAGAATCGTTAGTTTCGTGGTCTGTCTGCTAGCATGGCCAAGGAAGGAAAGTGCTTTCATTCGTTCCGGGATATCACAGAATCTTCTGGTTGGAAGAGACCTTTAAGATCATTGAGTCCAACTGTTCACCCTACACTGCCAGGGTCCCTAAACCATGTCCCTCAGCACCACATCCACACAGCTTTTGAACACTTCCAGGGAAGGGAACTCCACCACCTCCCTGGGCAGCCTGTTCCAATGCTTAATGACCGTCTGCGTAAAGAAATTTTTCCTGATATCCAACCTAAATTTCTCCTGACGCAACTTAAGGCCATTTCCTCTCGTCCTGTCATTCATAACATGGGAGAAGACACCAACCCCCGCCTCACTACACTCTCCTTTCAGGTGTTTGTAGAGAGCGATAAGGTCTTCCCTAAGCCTCCTCTTCTCCAGAATAAAGAATCCCAGTTCCCTCAGTCGCTCCTCGTAAGGCAGGTTCTCTAAACCCTTCACCAGCCTTGTTGCCCTTTTCTGAACCGGCTGCAGCACCTCAATGTCATTTTTTAAGTGACGGGCCCGGGCCCTAAACTGGACACAGTACTCAAGGTGCGGGCTCACCCCGCAGGGCTGGGAAACCTGTTCTCCCTGCCATATTGTGCCAGCAGTGTTTGTGCTGCTGCTAATCTAATAAATGCTTGGTCTGAGCAGCTAGAACTCCTGCTAGAGCCCAAATGAATGCAGAGGAAGGACCCTGCTAAGTGTATGCATTCTTCCTCTCCTGGCCAGCTCCGATCCCCTTTCATAGCTCACATCTGATGCTTCCTCTCTCACCTAGCCCCTTAGCTCCAATGTAAATGTGTGTTCACACTTCTGCCAGTCAAGTAACTGTGCTCTCTCTGTCTCTCCCCTTTGTTACAAAGCCTGCTCTGTAAATGAATCCCACAGGTCTGGGGCTCAGCAGGTAAAAGGAGAAGTGAGTCTGTTAGCGCATGAGTCTAATCAGGCCGGCTAAAGCGAATAAAGTAGGGCAGCATTGCACATTAGCTGCTGTGTAAATGAGCCCTTTGATGGGCTGGGCACCGCGGGAGAGGGTTTGAAGCCAAGAAGAACTTTTGTTGTTAATTCAGTGACACATGGAAACTGTAAAACAGCGTGTCTTGCACACACACGAGAGAGAAAATAAAAGCCCTCACGACCGGGCTTTTCAATACCTGCCCTCGGACCTAGTCTGAAAACTTTCAGCCCCTGTCTCCCTCTCTTACCACTTGATTTTCCTTTCTCTTCCTTTCTTTTTTTGTTCCCCCTGCACTATAAAAAGAAAAGCTCTCTTGCCTTTTGAACTAGATGGCTGTGAGTGAGGGCTATCTCTGAGCTGTGTGGCTCTGTTACCTTTGTGTTCCAGATGAAACTGCCAAGCTCGGTGGGACAGAAGAAGATTAAAGCCCTGGAGCAGATGCTGATGGAACTCGGAGTAGGTGAGTAAAGGGGGCACACGAGAGAGAAAGAGACACACAGAGCTAGCCTTTGTTCTCGAGATGGGCTATTTTTTCCCCTAGTAATACAGCCAGTTTCTTGAATAACAGTATGTGAATGGTTTTTAAAATATTTTATGTTAAAAAAAAAAAAATAGAGAGAGGGTAAAAGCCAGAACAAGATGCACAGGGGTTTTTTTTCTTCCTCCCAGTAGAAAAATGTTTTAAAAGAGCCTTTGTTTCTCTCTTGTTTGGGCCTTTTTAACCATCAAGAGAGGCAGCACAGTATTAGGAAGGCAAATCTCAGCCTTGCCAGGAGAGGTACTTCTAAGTGTGTTAGTGACCACGGCACACACATTGTTCAGGGTTGCCCTGTCTCGCTTTCAAGCTTCGTTTCCTCTTAATTTACTGCTCATGGTGGCAAGTCCAAAATGCGTCTGGGACTGTTCATCCCCCCCTTTATAGGCTGCATGCTGTGTGAAAATCTGGAGCATCTCTGCTGAAAGGCAAGTAAACACACATCCCTCACTCTTGAACTCCAGTGTCTTAGCAGCAGAAAGAAGGGTTTGCTTAACACGTACAGTACCTGCTCGGAGCTGGAGGAGAAGCTAGCTGCTGCCCTCCATGCAGTGGGTACAGTTTGCAGGTACTACAGGTCCCAGCATGCAGTGCCCCTTCATTAGACACCTGATGATCCCTCTTCCCCCCACTGTGTCTGGAGGGAATTTTAAAAATAGAAAAAAAGAAGAATTAAAAAAAAAAGCCTTACTGATGATTTACAAGAGATCACTGAGTCTGCTCCCAGCACTGACTTCTGTTAACTCTTGTTAGTTTTTTTTGGCCGGCTGGTGTGTGGTTTGGTGAGTTGTCTCAGAGAGTGTGTACAGTTCTGAGGGCATCCTGTGGCCGGTGAAAGCGGCTCAGCCAGGGTGATTTCCCCTTTCTGGTTTAAAACTAAGGGAGTTACATTTCTGCTTGCTAGGGAAGCCTTGGGGAATGATATGAGTGTTTTTTGGAGCTCACTTTCCACGAGGGTAAGGAGGGGTTCTTGACTCACCACTCCTGCACTACAAGGCATATGTATCCTCGGGGCTTCTTCTGGCCCTGCTATGCCATAGAGGGCAGAAACCCCCTGAGCTTTGTGTGGAAAGGGCAGAAGGGGTCATGTGGGCAGCCTCGTGGACATGGGCCGCTGCTGTACATCAGGACAAACGTGCAGAGCTTCATCCTTTTCTTCTCCAGAACACGCAGTTCCTCCTGGCTCTCTGTGTGTGATGGGCTGCAGCAGAATGCTTGGTGTGGGGTGGTGATCTGCAACAAGAGAGGCAAGGATGCTCAGCCTGTCCACCCCTGGTTTGTCAAGGTGTGGGGAACAGCAGGAGCTCTTCTGTCCAGTGCGGCAGGACTTGTTCCCTTCCTATGACATGGTGGGTGGCAAGGTTCAGTCATCTTGTCTGATGTGCTTATTCCATCATCCTTCATTTGCTGAGTCCTGGACTTTGCAGGTTCACCCTTAGTCTTTAGGCAAAGCTGAAGGACAGCCTGGAGATTCATGACTCCAGCCCTTAAGGATGCCAGTTGCTAATGATCCATGTGATAGGAGCGAAGCTCCTTTGTGGAGGCATATCTTTGTGGGAGTGAATGGACAGCTAGGACCTTTCTGGGGATCTTCCATTGTAGGGCTGCAGGTCTGGGTGTTTAACAGAACTCCTTTGTCTCCCTAGATCTCAACCCTATGCCCACAGAGGAGATTGTGCAGATGTTCAACGAGCTGCGGAGTGACCTGGTGCTGCTGTATGAGCTGAAGCAAGCCTTTGCCAACTGCGAGTATGAGCTGCAGATGTTACGGCACCGCTACGAGGCCCTGGCCAAAGCTGGTAGCATTGGCCCCCTCAGCGCAGAAGGTGCCCATCCAGATGGCCAGGCAGGGCTCGGCATCGAGGAGGGCAAGGGAGATGCCAAGGACCAGATCATTGATGTAGTAGGAGCACCACTGACCCCCAACTCGGTGAGAAGGAAGGTTGCGGGGGCAGAACAGGGAGCACTCAGGTCTCCGACGCAGATGCCCTGACAAGCACTGGGGATGCTGCCCTGCTTTCCCTCCAGGCGTGCGCATCCAAGGGAGCACAGCACGCCTGTTCCCCCCCAAGTCCCAGTGCTGCTCTCGGGGCTTGTCTCCTGTGCTGGACAGTGTTCTTGGTGCTATAGGTGGGGTCAGCAGGGCTTTCTACATCCTGCAGATGGCTTGACGTGGGTGCCACCGTGGACCAAAGCAGCAAGGCTTTGGGTGGTGAGAGCTTGCACTAGGGCAGCAACAGTGATGCCAGTACAGCTGCAGGCCTGAAGCATTTTCCTTCTAGACACAGCCCCGTAAGGGTTGCTCAGCAGAGGGAAGCGAGTGGGGAAAGCAGCCTTGAGATGATGAGCCATGACCTGCCCAAGTCCCTGGAGTCAGGCAGTAGCCCCGCCTGGAGCAGGAGGCTTGGGAAGGAGAGACGTGTTTGAGAGAAAAGGGGTGTTTTTATACCCTACTTCCAGTGCTGAGAAAGGAAAACCAGACCTAGGGGTTCTTCCACTGCGAGCCCTGTGACAGTGTCTTGTGCATGTACTTCTGCAGGATGTGGATCACCAGCCTCTCCTCCCTGCCTCCGTGAGGGCAGGCTGCCCAGCCCCTCACCACTGCCTCAGGGCCGAGGGCACGCCAGGGGATCAGCTGAGGTTGCTTTCCCCTCTGTGCAGTCCCCCGGCACAGCTGAGCTGAACTGCCTGACAAAAGCTGCCCGTCTGCACACAGTGGCATCCCCGACACCTCAGACACACCGCCCCTGGTAGCGGCACACGTTCTAAAATGTATAATGTATTGCAGGATATTGAGAACACCTTATCTGTCAATGGCAGAGGCGACACGTTAATCTGGACTTGAGTAATGTCCTGTTTGATTGTCACAATATGGAGTCGTAAGGAAGCGATCTACTCAGACAGGTTCATGTTTGCAAAGGAGTCTTCTGGATGGCTTTATTTCCCTGCTGCATTCAATCTGAAGTCGCACCCCTCCCTGTGGCCCAGAGTGTCCTGGTTTCCCAAACTTCACAGGCTGATTCACAAAACACATTTGCATGCCCTTGAGACTTTGCTTGTCGGGAAGGTGGGAGAGGTGGTGGTGGTGGCCATGGCTGCAGGACGAGGGAGCCCATGAGTGTGTTTCTGACCAAGTTGTTCCTCAGTGCCACCTCCTGGAATTGGAAACAAAAGGGTGGGCCCAGGCAGCACAGAGGGGGTTAAACTGACCTGGTCTCTGACATATTTGAAAGAAATATAATCAAGTTAATTCACTGCAAGGCAAATTCAGTACCTAAAGGGCCCCCATGTTAAATACAGCACTGACCTTTACCGGCTGATTACACAAAGACGACACAATTAGATTAGTCCAAGACAAAAGGTCAAGCACATTCACACTGTGACCATTTTATGCTACCTTTTGAGGGGGGGAAAAATTACATCCCAGCTGGAGGGGTATCTTGGAGAGAAGGGGAATGGGGCTGCTGTACGGCATTCTGCCTGGCTCAGGTGTGTTTGGAGCTCAGGCAGGGCCTGGCAGTGTGCCTGCCCTGGACTTTTCCTGTGGTTCTGGGTGATATGGCGGTGGGAGAGACCAGCGGCCTGCAGCCCGCAACTGGCTTTTCCAAGGATTGGCTGAGCTGAGCTGAGCAAAGGCCCTGTATTGGTGATGCTCCCTGCCTGGCCCAGAACTGGCAGCAGCAGCCCCAGTGCCTCTCGCTCAGCATCACGGCTAAAATCGGCCTCTGGAAGAGCAGTGGGCTGGGCTCAGCTCTGAGAAAGGGTGGCTGAGGCCAGCACAGCACTTTCCCCACCCCGGGGCACTTACAGCGGGGGTAGCAATTCAGGTAGTGCAGAGCAGTAGCTGCAGAGAGCAGGAGCACAGGGTGCTTTGTAGCGGCCTTCTCCTTTCTCACCTCCTGCAGCCCAGGCTGAGGGCGCTGGCGGGCGACACCTTGCCCTAACCCTCATCGAGGCTGGTTTAGCCCTGCCACCCCAGCTTGCAACTCCCAAATTCAAGGATGTGCTTTGCCACTGAACTGCTGGGGGCCCTTGGGGAATCATTTAATTTCCCTGCTTCCAATTCCTCCAAGTCGGAGACTCCCTTTGTGCTGCCTAGCACTGCCCGTCCATGGCGCTCCACGTGTTGGATCAAGCATGGATTAGTTCAGCCTCCAAACCAGCTGCTCCTCTGAAGCCAGATTGTTTCTGCGGAGGGGAGTATCTTGCTCCAGATGTTGGAGGGAGCGAGTGACAAAGCCAGGAACAGGACTAGGAGTCCTGACTCCTGAGCCCTGCCTGGCATGCCTGGGTTCCTTTCCAGGAGTTGGAACGGATAGGCAAAGGGACACCAGGGTCTTGACATACTGGTTGTGGCAACAGCTGGCTGCCACCATCCCCCTTGGCCAGCGGTGGGGACGGGGGACACCTCAGCAGGGTGTGTTAGCTCATACTAGGAGAGACGTCTGCCTGTCTCAGCAGTGGTGGGAAGCCGGCACTGTTCCGCCCTGCCGTGTCCACCGCCCCCCTCCTGCCCTGGCTGCCTGGCCACCCTCTCCTGGGGCTGTGGTGCCCATTGCTGACCATTAAAGCTGAGCCAGGATCCCCCCAGCTCTGTCTGCTGCTGACCCTGGTAGGGGCTTTACTCGGGGCCTTCGGGAGGTGAAAGGTGAGCCGAACTCGGAACAAATTAGTTCCAAGCAGAAGTTCAGCCAGTTACTCCAGATTGGATCCTTTGATTTCCGCAACTCAGACTCCACTCAGTGATCTGTAATGAGTGACTCTCAGAAATCCTCACATTGCAGCGCTTTGTTCCCGAGCTCACAAGTCAGCCCATTAATGGGTAAAGGAAAGGACCTTGAGTCTAAGAAGTCTCGGGTTCAGAGTCAGAATTATTTGACTTTTAAGCTTCCTTTATCTGAACTCCTGCTGACTTCTTGTTTTCTGAGCCTGTTTGAAAGCTAGAAGTTACATTGTTAAGATCAAACATTCTCTCTTTCCAGATGGAGTTACAATATCTGTCTTTTAT
>NW_010404346.1:0-11213 GCF_000710305.1 Buceros rhinoceros silvestris | reverse complement strand
TTATTAAATTTATATTTAAAACCAACAACAGAGGCTGAAAATCCAAATAGAGATCTGAGGTGTGTGAGGAGCTCTGTTAAAGGCTGGTACACCATCTACCAAGGACGCTTCTACAAAGCAATGCCAAAATCTTGCTTCACAGCACTAGGTCTCACAGACACTCCCTTGTTGTTTCAAAGCACCAGCCAGGACACGCATTTTGTTCAGCATCTTTAGCAACGTCACCCGACTCCAAGCACCATCAGGCCTGTTATCCTTCACTGAACATCAGTCACCTCCAGGAATTTGTACCTCAGTTCAGTATTGATTACTTGAAGCCAGTCACCTCTGAGCACTTGTACCCACCTGCAGCCCAGAACCAATCTCCAAACCGTGTGGAAACAGTGACAATCGAGTGAGTCAATTGGGTCAAGGAAGAGTCCGCTCAGACTGAAACAGTGTGGACAGCAGAAGTTTGTTGTGCTTCAGTCAGTGGTCTCAGACCCTATTCAGCAACTTCCTATGCAGTAATTCAGTCACAGCATTTGATGAGGAAAAATATCTGCCTAAAAGCATAGAAATAAACCAAGCTGCACCTGTGTGCATTCTGAACAAATAAGGTTCTTTCCTTTCAGATATGTTGTCAAACATTTTCAAGAGGCTTCAAGCCAGACTACCCAATCCATATGATTATTTTTTCCATTAGCTATTTTCAAACAATGTGCATTCCTAACAAAAGCATTTCCTAATATAGCATTCCCCGAGTCTATTTTTTTAAAAATAAATCCTCTGTCTTTTCATATTTCAAAACTCTTAAGTAAAAACAGTTTGATATATCTGAAGTTACTCTATTTTGAGAGGTTCATTCCCGGGATTTTGGGGGTTTTCTGTTGTTGTTGGTTTTTGTTCGTATATTTGTTTTTATACTATCTGCCAAAGGAGTTAGGATGTACTGAATTCTAAATTCTTCCCCTGACTCAATACATAACTCATGGGAAGTGAAAATCTCTCCTCTTACCAACCCTAGGGCAAGGATTTAAGGAATGAAATATCAACTAAACCCTTCCATCTTAACTAACACTGGCCCAGTGCAACGCTTAGTGGGAGAAAAAAAAATTGCTGTGTTGCTCACACATATCTTGAAGTGAGCACAAGGAACAGCATAAAAAGCCCATTCTCCATCCTGCTTTAAAAAGATTTTCTTTAACCTTTGTTGCAGTAGAAGGTGACACCATTGCGCTCTCAATCCCAGAAAGAACAGCAGCTAGAATATTGTTTGCTGTTAAACTTTATCTTGCAAAGCCTAAGAATGCAGAAGAATAACCCACGAGAAAACAGTGTCTTGAGAAACAAGGCAACTGCGACAATTAACAATAAAAAGGTGAAATGAATAGTTTTGAACTGAATAGTGAAACAAACTGTCACAAAACCAGGCTGGGTAAAGGAAGTAAACTGGTTGTTTCCCCCAGCTACTGAATTACAGTGCTCACCACACTGCCAATAGCTACACTAACAACTGCAAGATATTCAACGAACTTGGTATTTCAGGTCCCTATCCATTAAAGTATTATATCATGCTGTGGCAATCCTCTATGACTGTATGGTTCGAGCCTATATCTCTGTCATACTGAATGCCAAATACTCTTCAGTGTCACCCAGGATCACTGATAAGGCTTCTGCCTCCCTTAAGCCCTGTGCAACCCCAGCCAAGAACCCCCCGGTCACACTGGCTATGGTAGACAACGTGCTGGAGAGACGGGATGCTAATTATAGCTCCTGGGGTTGTGGTTTGCATACTGATCAGCCCTTGGGCCTTGAAAAATGCCTCACCGTTTCTAGTTTCTTTAATTAATACTTAATTCAAGCCAAAATGCAAACGATCATTAACTCACCTTATCTAAAACAGACAGCACAGTGCAAATGTTTTACCAAAGATGTAGATGAAAAAAATGAAAGAAAATCTAAGCTGAATTTGTTTGTACTAAAGCTTACATCAGAAAGGTTCCTCTTTTCCTCACTGACCGATATGCCATTTCCTACTTGATAAAACTGTTGTCAAGGTTCTGGTTGCATAGGTGCCTTTTCTCCACAGGTAACATATCCTTCACATTCACATCCCTTCCGTAGCAATATGTACATCAGAACACCACAAAACCCAAACATGCAAGGGGACTAATTGTATGAAATATATTAGCACCTCTCGCCTGAGACTGAACATGACTGTGACTAGTATGCTGAAGTTGCTCATCTCCAGCCTCCTCATTTTATACATGCTATGAAATCAACAAAAGGCAGCAGAATCATCAACAAATTACCATCTTTCTGCTTACCTGGCATAGGTCAATTTCTTTTAGTTTAATAAAAACCCTAAGTTTCCAGTATTGTTACGACAAGACTGAACATCTCATTTTGTCAAAATATAATTGGTCATAGGTAATTCAAAACTTTAGAACCTGACTGCCAGCAAAATATTGATAAAGAATAAACCCACATCCTTTTACCTTTTCTTATGGAAGAAAGACACCAAAACAACACAACATTGTCTCAGTAAAGCTTCCACAGCTCTCTGGACAAATGCAAAGTTCCCTTAAAAATTTCTCCATTTATAAACCTTATTAAAATAATACTTCTCAAACCACACCCCTGCTCTAGTTTCACCACCTCATAGCTGTACCAGTGCAAGTATAAACTCACTTAATCAAAATGCAATGTCCAACATCTTTCACTTTTTCAGTGGTACAATTCACAGCTGTATAAGCACAGCCAAGAGGTGAAGAATGAACATCTGGCAGAAGGCATAAAACTTTAAGAGCAGCCATGCCACTGCAAAACAACTCAATATCCCAAAAATACTGCAACACAAATCAAAATCCATAGGGACCTACTTAGCAATTCTTATCGTGTGAGCTATCAAGAGGAAAAAAAAATCGCAGCAGATGCTACAAAAGCTAAAGATATTTGCTGTCCTTGCTTTTCAAAAAACCAGAAGTCCGAACAGTAACCCTGGTTTAGAGAGCAGCACCGAGATACTCCTCCTAATCAGATCACCACAAGATCTGCCATATATGTCAGTTCAAGGGTAAGCACCTCTCTCTGAACGCCTGCCCACAGAAAAGTAAGTTGAAAGATGAGGGCAGAGAGGGATGCTGTGTCAAAAGAAATGTTATTTCAAGCATTGCTTTTAATTGCTATATCTCTACAAGAGGGGATCACACTGATGATAAAAGAAATCCTTCCTAGATTATACACAACCACTGTGAAGTTTACACAACCACTTTAAACACCAAGACTGAGTCACACTTCTTTGACACTGCGTCTCTAAGATGGGGTGTGGCTCAGTAATCACTAAAAAATCTGTAACAGAAAATTTGTTTCAAGAACTGTTCCTCACCAGCCTCCCCGCGATCACAAGCTCTGTAAGATGCAGAGGGCTACAAGCAACTTGGCTAAAACATAACGAAG
Source organism: Buceros rhinoceros silvestris (assembly GCF_000710305.1). Classification (NCBI taxonomy): domain Eukaryota; kingdom Metazoa; phylum Chordata; class Aves; order Bucerotiformes; family Bucerotidae; genus Buceros; species Buceros rhinoceros. Next base: position 7,772 of record NW_010404346.1, on the reverse strand, counting down.
TACTAACGTATGCAGGCAAAAGGTCCTACAGCAGGCCCAACTTGTCAAATGTAAGCCTCAGCGCTATGAATTAATTGGAGAATTTGTATCATGGAGAAGCTTGTTTTGTTCTTCCATGTTATTTTCAAATATCTCTGTTCAGCATTTGGGATCATCCCTTTCCCTTCACTACTTAACCATGCCCTCAGCAAACAAAGATACTGCCTGCTGGTGAAAAACCTTCATTGCTGTGTGAACTGAACTGCTAGACCTTTAAACTTGTTCTTTCAATAAGGTGGCTTGATTCTGGCTTTTAACTGCTGAAAAAAGGGACAAACTCATGTAGTTAACAAATGATCTGGACAGAAAGAAAACGTGTCTCTTAGCATGCCATAAGCTGTGTACAGGAATGATCAAAAGCCAGGCAATATGCAACAGAAACAGTACAATAGCTTAGGTTTTTTTCCTCCGCCTTGGACACTCTGCCAAGTTCTGTGATACTCGGTGACTGGATCTAGAGACCCATAAGAAAGTCAGTATGCGTTCGCACCAAGAATACAAACACTAAAATAGCTAATCTGAACTCACAGACAGAATCTGTTATCGTCTTGTAAAAATGTTCAGAGAGCTAGTCATTGAAAATATCACCTTTCCACTGTGTCAACACCAAAGTTATTTTCAGCTAGTGAAAATGTTTTTCCCTGAAATGCTGAAACATTTCTATTCTCATCAGAAAAGCAAGGTCACAAATACGAGTATTTTTAAGGACTCTTAACATGGTCTAAAAAGAGTTCTTACTGATATAAGCCCATGTTACGAGCAGGACTTGGTTTGCAAATAAGGGTCTGGTAACGAAACCATTTCTTTTAACTGAAACAGTTTTATATGGCAAAACTGTTTGTATCAGCATAGTTTATTTCCTACACACAAATATCCATAAAATAACGTTCAATACAATAACTACATGCCTATTATAATACCATAATAATAGATGGGTTTATGTTTCATAATGTAACGATACATGTGTACACATAGTATGTGTGTAGATAATCCCTGGATGCTTATGGTAGAGCACATTAGGCAGATTCTGCAAGACATTCCAAGGAAGGTATTAATCAGGGTATGCCAGAGACCTGCTTGATCAATTATCTTTAAAATTCATGGTGGGACTGGGCCCAAAGACAACAAATAGGAACTCCTTCGTTCAGCTACTTGGCTGTAATACAGAGCATGAGCAAAACCAGAAAGTATCTAAAAGCAAGCATCCAAGAGCAGTCAACAAGACAGTGGCACCAGGGCGTTTGGTGAACAATGCAGGAGTTCTGGCATGCATTTGTTCAGTTGCTCAGCTGGCATTTGTGTTCTGGCAGAGTAAGAAGCCTGGTCTAAAACTTTTGTGAATATACTAATAAGCTGAGTAACTTCCCTAGGAAGCTCTGTTGCAAATCAGTACAGAGTTAAACTCATCTCTCACTTCAAACAAGCAAAATTTCACTGGAGTAGGAATCAGTCCATTTTTACTACCAGCCAATAAAAATGAATACAAGCCCAGTCACATCAGACTAAGCCCATGGCTGAAAACAGTACAAACAGCATATCCAGATAAATGATGGACGTTTTTAATGTTTGGACGCATTTGAGTTCTGAAAACAAAGGAAGTAAAGGAGCAGACTAAATTGTCAGTGGAACAACTTAATATTAACCAAGTCTCAGCACACACATGGTACAGTTTATATCCATGATACTAACAGGTCATCTGAGATACCAAGGAAGTTACTTAAAACATAAAGCAAGTCAGTTGCAGAACCTGAAATTAAAGAGTTGATAATTTTGATGACCCGTACAGTACCACAAGAGCTATCTCAAGCAGCACTTTCCAACTCATCCAAGTCACCTGTCTGAAAGGTTGTCAATACACAGTTCCAGTTAATGAAGGACTGCGGTACTTCCTCTGTACTGCCACAGACCCCTGAATGTATCATTGGATCACAAAAAATGACACAAATTAGTGAATAAGAAGAAAGGAAGTGAAAGCTCTAGCAAGTCTTCCTCTTGACCTTGAAAACTCCAGCAAACACAGTGGACATGCAGCACAGTACCAGTACTCTTCTCTCTTGATCGGATCCACGCAAGCCGGCACACAAAATACCTTTGGATAGCGGTCTAGAGCACCCGGGCCAGTTAACGAAAATGGTCAGGGCAAAGGCAAATGATCTTATCTTGGTTAAAACAGAACAGTGGACTGGACTCTTCCAGTTTAGTAATGACTGAGATTTACAGTCAAGGGATAACTGACAAGGTTACCTCTCATCTGGTCACACTACACGCTATGCATAAACAAGCAATTTCAGCTGCGTTATCAGGCTATTTAGTCTGCTTTGGTGAACAAACTGCTTTTTCATTTCAAGCTGGGGAAAGAAAGCATGAGTTTATACCATTAATTTAGAGCTCTGAAGAAATAGCTGAAGTTGACGACACTGTACTCAAGATGACAATGGCAATATCAGAGCTATGCCTGTCTGTAAAAATATTCAGATGCTACCAGTGATCTTGCATTAATTCAAATGATTCTTTGATGAATGGACATAATCCTAAATAAGCGTGGGAAATGCTAGCGGTGGTGTGGTGCTAGTTTATTGATCTTGTTATCGTGTACTCCAGTTGTAAATAAACTGATTAATAGATGGTTTCCCACTCCACTAAAAGATGCAGAAAGAGAGTTCCTAGGAAAGAACCAGATCAATAGAACAGCCATGTTGCAACAAAAGATGCCTTACTCTTCTGTAGAAGATTGTGACAAATTTGCTGTTCTTTACTAACAAAAGTGCGATATTGGATTACACAAGTGCTGACAAATTAAGCTACCAATAACTGCAGAGAGGTAAGGACAATGGCTGCAAGTAGAAACCATTTCCACATTTATTTGGGTTATGCATTTCAATCCACTAATGCCCTACACTATATAAAAGACACTTAAAAACATATACGGTCTAAATATATAGAGGAAGTCCTTAAATGATGCTTTGCATGAATAAAAACAAGGTTTCAGTAGCAAGTAGACAAAAAGTCTTCTCAAGCTCCAACACGAACAAGTTCCAAAACTTTTCTGATGTGATAGCAAGAAGAGAATTTCCTATTATGCATGACAGAAGATTCCTATAGTAAAATCTGTGTGCACACGTATATACGTGCACACGAGAGAGCACAATACGAACAAGGATGACAAGGGGGTATAAGAAAAAAAAGAAATCAAACCCATTCAGGTAAACAAGTACTTTCCTTAAAATAGATTTACCTGAGACTCCAATTCTGCCAATTTACGCTTCCTGGCATGAAGGGCTTTACTTGGAAAAGCCCAGAAATAATTGGAAGTTCCAATTCTATCAGTGTCCACCATGCCATCATCAACTAAGCTTTGCAGAATCTCTTTCACTGACATCGAGGCTAATAAAAGCAAAAATATAAAATTAGAACTGCATAGCATCCAAACTATTGAGAATTATGAATAAGCCATCACCTACGATCATCTGCATGAATATTTTACTATAATGTCAGCTAGCTGGAAGATTTCAAGCCAACACTACGCCTGATGCTTCACAAGGGAGGAATCTCTTTGAACTCAGCAGTTTATACACAACGGCTGCTGTTCTGTACAGACTGCTACCAGATGTTTGCAAAACACTGCTCATGAGTGCCATGAAACATACGTGCATATTAGAGCACAATACCATAACAAACTCAGGAGAGGGTACTTGAGAAGTTGTTTTGCAGTCTTAATTCATGGATTAACTTATAAGTTCTTGATTAGCAATGTAATTACATTTCACTTTGTAATGCTTATCAATGCATTTAACAGCAGCACAGGCACTAAAGCCATCTGTCTACAGACTCAGGGGGGGCAGATTTTACTTTTGATTATATTCAGTTCCAGTACAGAAAGTCATCTTTCATTTCAAGTCTAAAGGGAATCCCAGCTCAGGAACAGGGAATCTCTTCAAAGCTATAGGCTGGATGCCTGTACAGTTGTGTTTCCACGGGCTAGATGTTTTTATTTTCAGAAGAACTGGGACTTAGGTGGTGCAACTAAATGCCTGGATGAATTTGGACTATTCAAAGTTCTTAATGGTTTTAGAAATGCTACACTCCCGATTTTTAAATATAAAATCCCATTGTTTGTACTTACCATTCTGCATCCTCTTTCTGCAAATTACAATTAAACGCATGCACTGACAAACAAATCAAGACAGCACCACACCTCTTCAGAAGCCTGTGACTGCCTCTCTTAGCTGCTGCCATAACTGCAAAACATTGCTTTGAGATAGCCACATAAGGCTGCAGTTCTTTCAACAAGCTCACTTACTCTTGCAGTGCCACAAAGACATGCTCGTCAAGAACAGCAGCAACTACACAAACATCACCTCTTTCATCAACGAACACAGGAGGAAGCAGAATGTGGAATGTATAAAACAGCTAAACAGCGTAAGATCAATCCTCTTGGACCTACTCCTAAAACAATGGATTTCATCAGGAAGGCTTTCATTGAGAAGACAAACCCCTTCCGTTTACAGCTGTTCAGCTATTTTTGGAGGGGGAAAAGCTCAACAAAATATTGACCATGTACATCTGAACTAGCATTTTAGGATATTTGTGACATTTGTGACATTACAGACAGACATTTAAATCCTCTGTTCACTATCCAAGTACACGTAACAATTTCATAGACTGCAAGTCAGGCATCTCAGAGGCTAGAGAAAACCCCATCCCCTGTTTTAGTGGTTAACTTGGACTTAGCTGTGACATTCTAATAATCTCCCTGTTTTGGCCATAACATCTAACCTAAGTGGCAAACATTAGCAAACGGAGGTAGGAGTATGCCGTTGATGCCACTTTTAACGCTACAGCCCTGCCATTAACCAGTCTCCCTTTCTAGCTATTTTTTATGTTATTACAATCACAAACCTGAAATTGCAGCCAGGAAAATTTAAACGGGATGACCTGTCCCAACAACGATTAATAGCTCAAGAGGAATAACTTTTGTAAACACTTACTAATTCCTTTTTCTTTTGGAGCAATCTTCTCTATATCCTTCAACTGGAACACATCTTTCTGCGCAAAACATAAAGAGACTCTTCAGCTCCAAATGACAGCATCATCTAAGCCTGAGTGGTTTTTACACTAAATCAGTGCCAACAAAAGCAAGTATGAAATACATTGCACATTTATGTTTCGCTAGGGAAATAGGCTGCATATCCCTCAACAGAATTAGAATATTCTGAGAATTTAATAAATAAGACTATTACTGTACCAAGCCCTGTTCTTTTCTCTGGTGCTCTAAAGTCAACACACTTTGTCTCAAGTTAGACCGTAAACCCCTCAGGGCAGTCAGAGCCCAGGTTAGACTGTCAGCACCAGATGTACCACATTGCTCAAGTATATTATTGCCCACAATAATTTTTAATAGGCGAAGCATCACTCTGCTTTTGGATCTCTAGGTTTCTTCTCCCCAGTGACCTCTTCCAGATCTGCCCTCATCTTTTCTAACCCTCATCAAATTTCTTCCTCCTCTCATAAACTGCAGTGAGATACTTCCTAATCTCTTGCTATCCCTCTTATTGTTACAGACTCAAAATGAGATTTGAATAGGGAGCACATGAAGCATTTAACACAGCCTGTGTATCTTCATGCCTTGGCTCCACCTGGGGACAAGCCATCTGATCAGAAGCCACATGATTCAAGCCCCATCCCTGTAATTTATACGTTGATGACTCAGGGCATCAGTGAAACACATAGCAGGATGTACAGAGCTCAATCCACACCTACCGTTCGGTTCCTTTTAGGACCTGTTTTCCCACCACTGTAAATGAAGGACAATTACAAGTTACTTACTGTTTCAAAAAAGATCTCCATCATGCGAGCTCTCTTCTCCTCAAAGCTCAGACCCTTTTTCTTGGACTAGAACAGGAAAAAAAATACCCCAACACATTCAGTCATAATTAACATCTGCTCAGAATTCAAATTTATTTACCTGCCATATATATCTGCCATCCTTTAAGATATCTTAACACTAACCCCAGACTTTCAGATAAACGACTTTTTCCCAAAGAATCATTACACCAAACTAATCCACCTGCATTCAATTAAACTGAGGGACCTACATTCTCAGTTTGGAGCTAACCTGGCAGACAACCCAATCCAGCTCAAGCCTCAATGTTTCTTGACATACCAAAACAATTTCCTGTTTTACCTTACTAGATTAAAAATGTGTATTTATACCAACTCTCGGCTACTCACCCAAACGTTTAGTAGTCCTTAAAAAAAAGATAAGAAGGAATATCTTTCAGGATTTTTTGTTTAGAATTGTTTTTTATCTTGTGATATTGAGACAGTAGTGTGAGATGTAGGCATTTAGGTTTAAGGAGATAGAGTGCATTTTGAGGTGCTAGACCTTTCTTTGAATTTCCTACCCAACTTTATAATTTTTAAAGTCACTTTTTCCAAACTGTGTTTCTTTATTTTCTTTTCTCTGCAGTTTTGTGACCCAGCAGTAAATAATACGGATTGAAATAGAAGCAAAAGGCGGAAATGACTACTCACAACCGGCTACCAGTAACACACACCTGAGGAATCCCCTCCCCTGATCACTTTCAGACACACTATTTTGATATGCTGCTTATAAAATTAGGATATAAAATATGTCACAGAGAACTGGAGTTTTATTAATAGCATGTAGCATGGTCCTCAACAACCCAAAGGCAGTGGCCATCACATGAATCAAGAATGTTTCCCCTCACCCCACTCTCTGTCTTATGGGCTGCAAGATCCTGCACTGATGCCTGAGCCACAGGAAACTGAAAGGGGCACAGAAAGAGCAAAATAGGATGATGGCAGAAAAAAGTCTCCCTTAATTAAAAAAAAAAAAGACAAAAATGTTGTTGCCTTTGAGGCAATGTAAGTGGGGATCCTACCTAACACGTGCTTTGAGAAAGACGACTGAGGTCTCTTTCCAAGTCCCCAAGGAAGGGAGTCAATACCACTTTCTACTTCTTAACCGCTGCTTCCTTCTTAAATACATCACGCAGCAGGGCAGCGTAGCATTTAAAACGAGCATCAACAGCAAAACAGCCAGACTGATTTAGAGTTTGAAAAAGAAACCGATAAACTGTCTCACACAGCTACAACAGCACACGGATGTGAACAGAAGCCATTCCGTGTTATATTTAACAAAAGCACTATTAAATCTTTTAAAGTCTCCTTCCTCCCTTCTGCTTTAGCCAGTGATGCCCTGCGCCAGCACTGACATCACAGCTGTCTCCTACCATTAGGACCAGGAACTGCCATGTACACGCAAGTAGGAGCATGAACAGAACACAGCCTGACCAACTTCTTCCTCCCTGCCTTCACGACAGCCCTGACACCGTCAGTGGCAACAGGCACAAAGCCCACAGTCACACGACCTGACATTTAAGTGCCATTTCTGAAAGCATGGGCTTGGCAGCTACGTGCCTCAGGCACCAGGTTTCTCGCCAGCACCCCAACAAACAGGGAAAAGGAACAAACTCGTGTTTTCTAGAGAAATTTTATTATTTTTCGCGGTGATTTCTCTCTCCTGCCTCTTTTCCAAGGGTTCCACACCATGAACACGGAACACGCCAGGCGTACGGAACCCCCTGTCACTCCTGCTGCTGAGGGCAGCCCCCGGTTCGCGGTGCGGGTGACGGCTCTCAGGCCACACCAGCACCCGGCTCCGCACACCCGCGGCCAGCGCGCAGCCCAGCCTGTTCGCACCCGGTGTC
>NW_010404345.1:38870-50465 GCF_000710305.1 Buceros rhinoceros silvestris | reverse complement strand
GGTGAAGTGAACCAAGATTGTTCACGACAATCCGTAACTCGTCTGTGAAACTGCATGCTTTGGAACCTGGCTGCCTTGCAGGTTGTCTGTCTGGTCTGTGAACTCAGAAACCCGTGCCAAGCCCTGTTTGGCAAGTGCGTTCACAGAAATGAATTGAGGCCCCTAAGCAGCAAAACGTTGAAGGACATGATGAAATTAAACATGTTCTGTTGGTGTTTTCTAGGCTAGAATTCGATTGCTAGAGTCATTAAAGCTACGTGAAGGTGAAACTGCACCTCTAGCTCTGTGCCTTTGTGCTGAACGAACAGAAACCCACCAGGCTCTGCGGTGAAGGACAGAATAAACAGAAGTGACTGTAGGTCAGCATAATGCTTCCCTGCTCTGACTTTACAGCCTAAAGGTTAAACATACGTATGTTTTCTTAAAATTCCTCTTGCTACAGTGTGAATGTGTAACTACTTCTAACCAGGCAGATCCTGCAGTCCCTCTGCATCTCTCTTTAAATAATTCTAGGAAAAATACAGTGATGAAGACGTTCCTTACCCTCTTTACAGTGTTTTGCATAGTCTGGGCAACATTTGCCGTATCTTTCACAGTCTGGGTCACAGTCACACTCTCTTCCTCGTTCGAAGGCTTCAGAGCAACGTCCTCTGCAGGAGCCTGCTGCATAGGGCAGAACAAGAGTTAGTGGTTTTGGCTGGCCCACGTCTCATGCTGGGACCTCTCTACAGTGAATTCATTTGCTTAAGCTCATGTAAAGAATAGCTTCATAAAATCAAGTGGTTATTAAGGTCTGATCCAGACCTTCTTTGTGTAATTGTGGGGTTTGGATCAGGCCATACCACCAGAACTGCACTGCACCATTGCAGTGCATTGAGGCCATTTAGAATTTATAGTGGAACAAAGTGTGACCTCAGCTTTCACTCTAGGTAGGTCCCAGCGTAGAAGGTTTTCATTTCCCTAATCAAATAGCAAGTATCCAAAAAATAGTATTTAAAATCTGTGTTGGGTTTTCAGAAAGGTGTTCATCAGGATTCCACTTCACATCCAGAGTGATGCGTCTGCCAAAGCTTTCCCGAAAAATAATTTGCCTGAATAGGTCATGGCCAGGTGTACCTCGTGTCTCTGGGCAAATACGGCAGTGTAATTGCATGAAGAAGTTAATGAAGTTAGACTGACTGGTTTTGAAGTTTTATCCCAGTCTATTTAATACAGTTCTTAAATTATTAGTACTAAAGGAATATCTACCATGTTTTGATGTGATTAGTAACCACAAGTTTTTAATACTTCACTATTGATTAACTCCTGACAACTTCAGTCACTGCAGTACTTCCGGTCCTTATCAAATAATGACCAATTGGTTTTGAAAAGTGTGTGCACAGCTATTACAGACTTGAGCAAAACCTGTTTGCTGTGTTGTTCAAGGACCGAATTAGACCGTAAACATTTACACCACATTACAGTCTAATATTCATTAACATTGGATAGTACCCTGAGCAGGTACCTGCTTAAACTGATCGCATTAGACCTGAAATGGATACCTTCTGAGGCTGCTTAAAGTCTCACAGCATTGAACCAACAGTCAGGCATCATTTGGTATTGCCAGAATTCACCGTAGAATCATATTTTACAATTAAATTATTATCTAGCAAAATCAGGATTACTGTACAGGCAGATGCCAGAGGTCTTCTGACCAGTGTAGATGTGGAGTGAGTCTGTTGATGCCACATGCACAGGTGAGAATTATTTTGCTTTCATGACGTTTAGGGCCATTTTTATTCATTAATAACGTTTGCATTTCTCTGATTTAGTCAGCATCCATCTCACAGTGACAGGGTGGCAGTCCTTAGCCAGACTGCCTGCAGCCTTGAAGGACGGTGCCTGCTGCGCTTGCCAGAATTCAGGGATTTAGGGTAGAACAGGGAAGATTTCCTCTAAGCCTTAAACATTTCATTAAACATTATGTAGATGCCAGAATACCTTTAGAATCTGGCCCACAATAAATAAATCACCTGCATAATTAAAATGCCTCAGTCTGTATGTCCAGTTATGAAAAATGCCGGTGTCCCCTTGCAAATCAAAATCAGGATGGGGAAGACTGAAGTGCAAGTGTTTTCGGTGTGCATGTCAGAGCAGCGGAATTAACATTTAGGGAGTGCTGCATCTGTGTTTGGAACAACACCTGGCCTGTGTTGCTGTGTCTAAGAAGGCTTTTCTTACATCTGTGACCTTACTGGAATGACAGTGTAGTGTAACACTGCAGTTATCTAAACCCTGCACACTTTTGACATCGGTGACTCATGAGAAAATGGTTTTCAACTTTCAGTAGAACAGTTTGAACTACTTGTATTTGTTTACATGATACACTTCTGCATATAAATAGAGCATAAGAAATAATACTCATGCAACTGTCTTTTCCATCACACTCTGGACATGGTTCTCACCCAGAGTCAATTTTCTATCCCTGGAAGGACACCCTCTAACTTTAGATTAGATCCTGCAGCATCCACACTTCCGAAACTTGAGGTGGAATGCCCCAGAATTTCTTCTGGAAAACCCTGAATTTGCATTTTTGTGTCTAAGAGACAAATAGTGATGGATGGTACAAATGTATTAAGGAGAAGAAAACAAGCAGCAGGTTAACTGTTCCCCACCCCCTCTTGCCTAGCCCTGCTCTTCTGAAGAGCAAAATCCTTTTCTCGGTGACAAACTGGATACACAATTTCATTTGAATGGATTGCGAGAGGTTATTACTGAGATTTTGAGGGGGAAACAAAACATGTACAAGAGCAGAACAAGGACGCAGCAAACTAGAAGAGACATGGAAGCATTCAGAGGAGGGACACCAGCGTGGAAGGGAGTTGGAGCAAACGGGATGGGAAGTCTTGCCGATAGGAACTGGCTGTGTTTGGGAACTTACCCACTGTGCAGGCTTTCCTGAAGTCAGGGCAGCACTCCATGTAGTGTTGACAGTTAAAATCACAGTGGCAGTCATGCTCTCTAGAATACCCTTCCCCACATCTCCCTGTACAGCTCGATAAATCTAAAATCACACAACACTGGTGTAAACATCGCCAAACAAAAAGGGCACATGAGGAAACACTGCACAGTGAAGTGGTAAGATTTATCTTATTTTTTTCTACAGAATGCCATTTCCTTCACTCAGTTTTGCGGAAATTGTGGGCCGGGCACAAACCTCCTGAAAGCCTGTGGATCAGTGATGTGGGCCAGCCTGAGAACCAGCAGCATCACCCACTCAGGTCAGAGGTGTGCTCTGCTGAGGAGAACTTAGCCTGTTTCTCCTGTGTTGGGGCTTAATGGATCCCTGAGGACTTGTTCAGTGGTGTGGCCACAGCAGTTCTGGCATCCAAACTCACCCATGCAGATTTAACTTAGGCAATACGGCAGCCGGGCACTATATTGTTTTGCAGACTTGCTCTCCAGCTTAATTCACCCTGTGTGTGGTTATAGATGTGCGTCTGTGCAACAGTATCTGACAGACCCGTTAGGTCTGACTTTTACTTTTGGTAATGTTATTCCTAATAACCAAATAAAATAAATCAGTTTAGCTTGAGAACTGGTGAGCACTGTCATAATAAATCCCAGTCCCTGCAGCCATTTTTATTGGAAGTTTTCAAAATCTGCCTGCCCTCTGAGGTCAGAGGAGGAATTTGGTATCAACTCTGAGGTTAGGAACAGCTGAGACCTAATCCTGCCACCTTCTAGAAAGTACTTTCTGTTTGTGGACTAGGAGATTGCTTACTAGAAGGCTAAATAAAAGCTCATCCCACAGCAGCTTTGCTGCTAGACTGCTGTAGTGTTGGAAGATGCTAGCTAATAATAAATGGTGCAGCTCACAGCCGGTAGGTGGGATGTCAGGTGGTCTGCTTTCAAATGGCAAGCATTCCAGCTCAGCAGCGGCTTGTTTCCGTCTACTGCCAGAGCAGGTATTCGCCCTGCAGCAACACCCCTTCCTCAGTGAAATCTCTACTAACATAACACGCTAACAGCTTCTTCTGGAAATGAAACATGCAGGACCACAAGGGAAGCGCCCCTAAATACAAACAGAGAGGCTGAACAATCAGCAAGCTAAAACAGAGTTAAGATAATCAGCTGAAACATTGAGGAACAAGAAAATAACAACAAATAGCATGTAACAAAACACAACACCGAAGACAATTTCTAACAGCACACACTCTGTGTGTGCGTGCCTGAGGGAAGACTGTGGAATAACAAATCATTATATATGTATGTATAGTGATTTTCAGCAGCTAGGTGTAACGTTCATACCACTTCTTCATAAATAATGAAGCAGAACTAGGGAATAAACGAAGTTAGTGGACTTGAGTTAATGGGTTCTTGATACGGGAGTTGAAAGGAGAAGCTAGACATCTTCCTTCACAGAAGGAATATCTTATTATGCCCAGTATCTTAGGGGAGAAGGTAAGTCCAAAAAGTAACACCTTTTCATTCATTTATTTGTTTTAAGTTTATGACTTATCAGTTACAAAGTTACTTCTAAGGAAAATGCCTAAACGGTTCTAGCCGCTTTTGGCAAGAGCGTTGTTTTTGCTGGAAGTGGTGGGAAGGCTCCCGTCAGCTGCAGAGGTGCAGCGCTGGACTGTTCTGCCCCGCAAGTCAAAGCCGACGGCTGCTGTGCCCCAGTGACCTGCTCAGGTGCACACACGTTACGCCTTCTGCTATCAAGTAATAATAACTTGTTTTCTACCAGCAGGTCATACACAGTGTCGCCACTGTAACGACACTTGAGAACTGTGACAGCATGGGACTTGCTAGGCCTTAGCTGAGCTGCCTTAACTGAGCTACAGACCAATTACAGAGCTTTGAGAGTAACTAAAAATCTGCAGTATTAGACAAATAATGACCAAAACTGGCAAATATTTGGTGCATTTAATGGCAAAGCATTTAACACAGTATAGGCATTCCTTTCCCTAAGCCTATTTAGTTTAAATATTTCTAATCAAATTACAATGTCAGTATGGTAATTTTAGATTTTTCTTTGAATCATACTGCAAATCCCTTTGGCTAAATATTTCAGTCTGAGGGCCACAGGCTCTGTAGAATATGCCTACAGAAAAAGAAGTAGGTTCATAAGCATTTTGCATTCTATTCCTCCAAAAAAGAGGATCATCCTGCACCAAAATGCATTGATGACAATATTCAATGAGGACAAAACTGAATCATAATACCGGGCTGAATAAATACAAAGTTCTAGAACTTAGTATTTTTTACAAAGATGCATTTGAAGCATTTATTATTAGTTGTCAGATATCCTAGACACCCTCCCTTGAATTTTCTATGTTACTGTACCTTCAGAAGATGCTTCTTGAATCACGGACAGTGAAAGGATCACCAGGGATATGCAAAGTGTGTTCCATATGATCATGACTTTCAGGGACGACATCATCCCTAAAAAGAAAGACTCTCACAGCATTACATGTAATTCAGTTAATCAGTTCATGGTTTAATAAATAAATAAAATAAATAAATAAATGGCAGTGCATATCTTTATATGTAATGCTGGTTTAATAACAACATAAAATTAATACGAAAAATATTCAATGATAAATTGCTTATTTAGAATTACTCCATATATTCTCTCTTGGTTATTAGTCAATTAGCTGTTAAATGTTGTAGTAAGACTAGGAAAATTCATTATTAACTAATAGTAGAAATAATTTTTGTAGAATTCTATTACACGAAAACTACAGTCACAGTCTTCTTTTAGCACAGGTGCCCTTCAGTACAATATTTCCTAATCATAATGCTGATAAATATAGATGTAAAGTTAAAAAAAAACCCAACTGTCAAAACGAGTTATTAAGCATCATAAATGTATAAACTGTTTAGGCTGTCATTGAATTATTAGTGTTTAAATACATCAAAAGGAAATGTAGGCTAAAAGGAAATATCTCTCAAAAGGAAAACGTGTCTGGGTTTTCTGTTCCAGTTCATCCTTTTCCTTTTGAAGAGGAGCACTTCGACCGAAGCGCTCCGAGTGGAGGTGGGTGTGACACTTACCTAGCAAAGAGGGAGTCTGCCCTCAGTGATGTCTTAGATGCCTTATATATCGCTGTGCAGCTCTGCTGGGCTTCATTAATCAGACAGCTTGTCAAACAAAAATGCCAGTGACAGCTTATGACAGCAAACTTTCCACAGGAGCTGGAAGAGGTCCCAGATGACTTGACTAACACAACATCTGGAAAATACTCCCATTCAGAAAAATGATTGCAGAAAGAACTAAATAGGGACTCACTAGTCAAAACACATTCCGATTACTGAAATGAACAACTTGTCCTGAACGCATCTGGAAGGCATTAGCCGTTACTGCAAGCGATAAAAATCATTAGAGGCAAATGCTGAGTATATTTTCTTTCCTGTCAAATGTATCTATCTTAGTGGCAGTAGCCTAAAATTATACAATATTATCTGCTGCTGAGGTGCATCTTCTCCAGAATGCCTTGAGATCTAATTCATACCAGCGTACGTAATTCACCAGTTCCACTCTGAATATATTTTCCCTGAACTGAATGGAAATTGTGCCAAGCGATTGGCTAGGAATCAAACAATTTAGTCAAATCTCAAACGTATTAAATATATCATAGGCAAAGAATCAAAAAGGGATGAAAGAGAATGAAATAGTTTCACTGGTCTTTGTGTATATTGGTTCCAGATTGAGGATACTGGAAGTGGTTATTTGTAACTCTGAGCTGAAGGAGGTTTCTATCGAAACTTCTAATGGACCTGAGTCTAAGTGTCTGGAAGGGATTTTTTTTTTTATTCAGAAACTATCCTAAAGGCAGGAAACTTCAATACTTCTCTCTTATAGTATGATTTGAATCCCAAAGTAATTCTGTTACCCCAGAGTAATAAATATGGTATAATACACATTGATCACAACTGGGGAAAGGATTTAAAATGAGCTTAGGTCTCTTAAGGATAATAATGTAGACACCTCTGAAAACGAGTGATTTTAGACATGTGCTTGAGCAGTTTCCTCACTTGGACCAGCACTTGTGCAGTTTAGTGTTTTTACTCTAGAATCTCTCTGTAATTTCTGTATGATCGCAATAGAGGCAGTTTCATTCAATCTCTCCTCATTGTGGACACTTATAACTGCTTTCGATTCATAGCCGTGCCTCAGTGAATTGATTCCAGCCAACAGAAGAGTGCTTTTTCATTGCTCTAGGAATCTCTGCAGAAGCTTCTGGAGTTCCTTCGATAGGTGTTAAGTGGGAGCACTTACTTACACAGTGTTGATTTATTGTTCAAGGTTCTCTGTCCACTGCCATCCTGCTTACGAAGGAACAATTACTGCACTTTCTGGAAAAGGAAACCTGAGGCTCTGGGATTTTATGGAGTTTATTCAAGGTAATACACAGAAAGAAATAGGTATTTTGTGTCTTGTAACAAGAACTTCAGCGGTGTCTTCAGTGGAGCTGACTATAAGCTTGATGAAGAAGCTCTGTGGTTTGAGAAGAAAGGTACCCGTCTATGGACACTTAAAGCCTAGGTAAGTAGTTGCTGGAGTAGATAATAACTGGAAGAAAACAAGAGAAATCTACAGGAAGGAAAAAAATCATGCAAGGTTGATTAACATGAAGGCTGACATGTGATAAGAAGAGTAAAGAAAATTCAGGTTCTTCAGAAGAGAAGGAGATAAATCTAGAAGAGAAGAAGTTATACATGTTAGTTTATAACGTAAGACGTTATCAGAAACAGTCACCATTTTTTACGTGACTGAAGAATAACACCCTTGCTTTGGCAAAACAGCAGTGAAAAGGTGTCGGATGGGTTTTTCAGATCTGGTGTGACGTGATTTTCTTGTAACATGAAGAACCATCTTTCTTATACATTGTACTCAGGCTTTTCAGACATTTTCAATCTTTCACTTCTTACAGATTCTAGCAAAAATGGTCTGTTTAAATGTGTATATTTAAGGGGGAAGGACTTGCTGGATCAACATAATTGTGCGTAAGAGCAACAAGTAGTTGTTAATTTATACTTTTCTGAGAAGTTTTAGTGTTTCTTTTACTGGAACTTTTCTGCAGTTGCTTGATTTCAGAGTGAGAAATGAACAGTCCTGCTTATGATGTGTATTCCACAGGAAGGTCTCAAAGGTCAAATAAGAAGTTAATTGTACGAAAAATTCTAAGAAAATTGTACAAAACCCCCTCTCTTTTACTGTATTTATATTAATGTGAGTAGAGGAACCTTTAGTTGAAGCTGCCAGAGACTTGTGGAAGGTGCCTTTTTTCCTTTGCGTTGTCAATACCCGGCTGTGATCAGTCATAGTTTTATAAGAATCTGCATTATTCCTCTGAAACATTCAGTACTTTGCTTCTGCCAAGGATGTAACACGGCAGAGTGAAGAAAATAACCAGCTTTAGTTGTTTATCATCCAAATAGCTTTATGCTATGTCAGGAAATTTCTCACCATTGGTCTCTATTTGCCTGTAATTAAATCTGAGGTTAGAACTGTGTTAGTTTTTAGAGAGTTTTTAGTGTTAGGTTTTAGAGATCTAAAACTGGAAGTCCACTTAATTACCTGTTTCTTAAGGGCACAGATAGCTGGGACCATGAATGGTAGGAGCTCCCTTCTGGTAGGGAGTTAATTCTTTACCTTTACACTGTGGTGGTGGTCTGATGTTAGTAGGAGATAACGTCTTGTGTTTAGGGGGTGCTTTTGCATATATAAATCTCATACTTAAGATTTGAAAACCCAAAGGCCAGAAATCTGTGGCCCTCATATAATCTGAAGATATAAAGAAGAGGGTTTATCACTGGAGGGACTAGGGCTTTACATCCTGGCTTAGTATGCAATTAGTACTTTAAGAGGGTTTTTTTAGTTAATTTAAGCATAGGGTTACACCAGGGTTTGAGGAAACAACACTCCAGAAGCCTCACTATGTTGAACAGGGTCAGAAGAGTCAGTTTTGGCAGGAGTCTTAAAGACTCCAGGAGTCTTCAACTGAAGAGATGAAGCTGGTACTTAAACTCAAGGGTTAGAGGCTATAAATGAAGGTTATGAAATCTGGAGCAGGTGTTCCCTGCGTGGCATGGGTTCTGGGGGTAAAGTTGGCAGGTTTTTGACAGTCAACATGTCTATCCCTTAGTTTTACTTGGGGATCACCTTCATGTTTGGAGTCTGAAGTCCTGGGACCTGTTTTGTTTGTTTGTTTTTGTTTTGGGTGCGTTATATTCCAGCTGAATCTTTAGGAAACTACGGTGTCAGAAACCCGTTTTATTGATTGCTGTAACTGGTATTACTTATCATACCCAGCACTTAGACTAAACCCATCATGCCTTAATAACAGCCAGGGAGCAAATCCCTGTAACGATCCCGGGAAGAGAAAACAGAAGCATCTTTCTATCCCAACTGACTCACACCCTGTAGAACGTATGAATGCGATGCATATCTAGGCCAGGGAAGGGCTATCAACTTCTGTGCTCTGGGACATGATTGATCTCAGCAACAGGAATTTACACCTTTCCCTTCCTTAAGGCGTAACACTGAAGTGTTGGTGCAGCTGGCAGGTTTTTGCACCTCAGTTGGAATCACTGCGAAAGGGACGGGACACTGAATTCCGGGAAGAGATTGCTGTGGTTTCTGTAACTAACATCTGAGAACGGATCAGTAGCTGGGTCAGCTCTGTCAGTATTCCCTTTGCCAATGGCTCTCTAACTCACCTTTTTAAAGGACCCTGTGAGCTGTAATGAGGACTGCAAGCAGAAGAAAATCTTTCCAGTGGGTAGAGAATTCAGGAGTTTGCCTCACTCCCTGATTGGGGAAGCAGGTTTACGGATAATACAATAAAAGACTAGCTTGACAGATGACTTATTTTCCTTGGCTGTACTGTGCACGATTCATCTTCCTAGTGTAGACCGTGGGAAGGAATCTCCTTTTCCCCCCCCAAATTAGAATAGGTTTGGATGTTAAATTCTGAAGTGAGGAAGGGGGTACATTTGTAACTGGCATGCTCCATTAAGCCTAGAGAAGGGTAAATTTATGTCTTTGGCTTGATGAAAAATACTTTTATAAGCAAATACTGGAGTTGTGAGAATAGGATAGCTTAAAGGGTTATTAAATAGGTTTTTCAAGATTGTCATCAGAGGCACAGATCACAAACAAGTGCAAGACTATTCCAAAACAGTCTCTGTCAGCCACAGCAGGCCAGTAGGAAGATGGACAGATGTGCTGACATACGTTACTTGTGTATGGGCAATGCAGAATATAGGCATCGCTCTGCAACAGAACCTCCGCTGTGTGGTCCTTTTTACTGGACAAAAGACTTTCTGCTCGTGAAACTCTCTCAGACGCTTCAGTAAGGAGTCGAGGCTGCTGGTGTTTTCATTACAGCTGGCAGCAAAGCAAATCGTTCTACAACTTCTGGTGAAGAACCAGATTGACCCCAAACCTGTTAAGATGGTGCAAACCTGAGCTTCATACACTTTGCTTTCTCTAAGGAAGGCAGAACAAATTTGCACATTATCCAACCTCTGATGAAGCTTGAACACTTATTCCTAAGAGTACATTGAAAAAGAGCACGTAAATGTTGTGCCTAATTTGCACCGAGCAAAGAACAAAGAGAAACACTCCGTTATAGTGTGTGTATATATATATATATATATAGCAGCTCTTTAAAAATGCGATGGTAAATATTTCATTTAGGACCTTGCTACAAGTAATTGCTAAATGATCCTAGCAAGACATCAAGTGTTAGTTATTTACATCAGTAAAACGTATTCTAGTATGATCTGTTCTTTTAGGCATATATTCCAGTCTATTGGCTCTTAGTGAAAAAGCACAAGAGATCCAAGCCTTTTTTCCCTTCCGCCTGTAGTAAGTTTTAAACCTTACAATGCTTTTAGGTTCCCAAGGGTCATACAGAAGGTTAGTTTCCCATTCTAAAAGAGTTTCAGAATATGTACAAACCCTGAATATTTCCTGGAGATTTGATTGAGATTATTGTGCCATTTCTTTTGAGCGTTTTTTATGAGAAAGACATGAAGGGCAGACTAGTGCCATTACCTGACTGTAGAGGTGTAGCCGTTTTGTTTCACCACAGATTTACTGAAATGTGTGTGACTAGTGGGTCTATAGTGTTGGTACTTGCTGTTTGCTTTAACCAGCTGCAGTGTTAGATGCAGTGACAAATTGGCCCAATTAAGGTAAACTTTAAATATCAGATGTCAATGAGAAGCTTAGCAGCAGCGTTACAGGCAAACTTGAACCTGGAGCAGTAAAGTTCTAGGAGACCTTAGAGGATGTAGCTGAAGACTGAGAGGCACTGTAAGCACAAATGAATCCCTCAGTATTGCTGGAGATGATATATTGGCTTGTTTAGCCAGCAGGGCGTTGATGGTAACGGGTTGGGCTGCAGACACAGGACGTGTGAGCAGAAGTAGAAATTGGCTTCAGTGACCAGCTACCAAATTGTAGCGGTGGAAACTAACTGCAATGTACAGTCATGGAGGAGATGGGAATGGCCCTCACTGCCAGCAGATAGATTTATTTGGTTTTGTCTTTTGGAATCCTTTGGCGGGGGGGGTGGGGATGTGTGTGAGTGGGTG
>NW_010404345.1:36050-38754 GCF_000710305.1 Buceros rhinoceros silvestris | reverse complement strand
GGGGGGGGGGGGGGGGGGGGGGGGGGTGGTAAGGTGACTGTGGAATTTGCAAAGGTTGCAGAAGTTTGGCACCATTTTAGGGCTGATGTTGTAATGTTCTGTTCCAGGTCTCTGGCTTGGGCTGATGACTCTGCGTTACTTAATGGTAACACCCTAGTATTCCTCTCCTGAGGGCTTGGGTTACTCAGTTAGTTATGTGGCCAGATAAAACTTTGTGGTTATTGTGACATGTTGTTGAGATTTTTCTGGTTACACTTAGATCGACGCCCTTCAGAAATTCAGCGTCCTGGATTCAGTGAAAGTAGAGAAAGTAGTCTAAAAAATTAACCAGACCCCATGGTCTTTGCATGGAAAGCATTTTTGGCTGTCCCAAAACTCTACAAGTTACTGAAACTAAGACGGGTGAAAAGAGAGGCTGCAGTAACAAATGATGTAATGGCAAGATGCAGGCGGAAGCCATGGAAGAGTGTAGTTTGTTAATTCTAGCAAAGAAGGGCTTTGATTTCAGGGTGTAAATACCTCCAGGCAATAAGGATCTGGGGGCAGAGAGGAAGAGAGTTATTTAAACTGAGGAGCAACAGGGGCCAAAAGTCAAGTAGTTCTAAGCAGTTTGTACGTAAGATTGTGCAGGAAATCAGAATAAGGTTCTTAAACATCGCATCACTGAGTTTTGAAACGAATGGAGCTGGATGCATTTTTGAACAGGTGAAATCCTATAGAAGGCTCTTGGTGACACAGCAGTTCCTTGCTGGTGTCGTGTCCTTCCCTTGCTGTCCTCTGTCTGCATCACTAAAACCCAGTAGTGTCATTGAGCTTGTGTTATTAACCTGTTGTGATTTTGCAAGCATGTTACTGTCAGACAGGAGAGCAGTGAGAGTTGTTTGAGAGACGTTACTTCACTGTGAACGGATCTGAGGAGTTTTCGTTTATTAAGTCATGCATCATGGCCATCTGTTGAAGAGTCTTACTTGGGCAGCCAGTAAAACAGTTACATGGAGAGGCAACAACAGCCATTTCCCAGCTCTCTGACGCTGCAGCGCAAATGCTGATGGTCCCAAACCTTAATCCCTTTCCTGCTGGGGAAAGTTGCAGCTTTCTTCATGGCTTAGAGCACCTAGGGCAAGGAGGGGAGAACTCCTCAGTCATTCCCCTGAACTTTGTCCTTCTGCGTCTGTGGACTCAGTGTATCACATACTGCTTTCCTCTTGCTAACCATGAAATTTAAACAAACTGGTGTGTCAGTAGGAGTAAGAACCACTGTGGGTTCCACATCATTCATTAAAGATAAGGCATGGAGCATCTGCAGCTTTCTGCATCATACAGAATTTTACAAAATGTTCATTCTTGCTGTTCAACACCATTCCCACCCAGCTGGGTATTTTTAGTATCAGGAGGAATATTTCAGTTGTATGTGTTACTGTTGGAGGTGATGCTGTTAGAGCATCTTGATCGTAGTATGAGGCTGTCATTTAATCCAGTTTTGGAACCAAGGCTACATTTAAATTATATCTTCTTAGTGATAAAGACGATGATTAAGCTCTAATGTTATGCATTAGTATCTCCCTGAAATACCAGTTTAGGCTAATACAAGTTAATTTAAATGCATCTTTCCCAGTTCATATATTTTGTAGGACAATCAATCAATCACATCACTAAATAGTGGAGAGTGAGAATGTGTTTACTTTTGCCATTAGTCCCTCCATGTAACTGTTGAATGAAAGGGGAATACTCGTATTGGCTCCAGCTTAAAATATGGTTTTGTGCTTTTGAAGTCGCTTCCAGCCTGGAAGTTACCTGGAGAATGAAGAAGTCCATAGAGCACGATACATAGCTGTAGTTTTTGCTCCCTTTGTCTCTCTCTCTCCCCCCACACCCCCACCCCCCCCCTTCTCTTTTTTTCGAACCCATCCTTGGAATCAAGTTCAAATTCATGATATGGTTCAGACAATTTCTTACATCCTTTTTACCAGGAGATCCCCCCCCCCCCCCCTTTTTTTTTTTTTTTGCTTCTGTGAACATCATATCTGTTCACCCTCTGGGACCTTTGACTTCTGCCAGGACGGTAGTTCGCTTGTGATTCATATGAGAACTTCAGAAAACATGTACACAGTGATGATTTCGGAGATGTGATGTTACTTCCATCCTTTTAATCTTTTTACATTTATAGAATCACTGTGTCTGGAATAATATTAAAGAACATTGTGAATAACGTTTATTTGGAGCAATGACTCTTTCACAAGGCTGTCTGGCAGACTGCAGGGTTTTCCCAGATGTTCTGATTTGCAAGTACTGTTGCTCATCTTACAAAGTAAACTGCCTTTAAATCGGACCAAAACAACTTAAACACTCACCCCCACCTCCCCACCCCCACGTAATAGGTAAATCAGTTGAAAATTTTCTTTACATACAAAATCAATCGGTGGAAAGCTGGAGTCGAAAACTCACCGAGTAACTGTCATATCAATGATGTTACTGCCAGCAGAAATTACTATTTCTATTATGTTCCTTTTTTTTGTGTTGCAATACATCAGATTGAATCTAAAAAACATAAATCAATGACTTCTGAGAACATATAGTGACAGAAAAGATCGATCTGTCCTGTGATAAGTCAGGTGAGAGCAACGATTGTTTTTCTCATCAGTCTCTCAAAGGTGATCCACAGCTCGCTTGGAACAGAGGGCCGAGATGGGGCGTGATACTCCAG
>NW_010404345.1:31057-35926 GCF_000710305.1 Buceros rhinoceros silvestris | reverse complement strand
GTGAAATTCAGGAATGCAGAACATCTTGCATGCAATGCTTTTGTTCAGGTATTAGTAGGAAGCTTTCTCCGTCTCTGTATGAGAACGTTAACTCTCGTTTAGCTCAGTAACACCTCGGTTCCCTTTGACAAGCAGCCTCAACCCGGCATTGTGTATTTGGGCAGCTGTATTTTCCTGTCTAATGTGTAGTGAATCAATTTTGATCTTTGAACAGCACCCCCATTTTGGGGTGGTATCTTTAATTCATCAACTTTGTTTGCAGCTCTAATCCTAATTTTGCCCTCTTCCTTTTGGGTCATCTGCTAATATTTGCCCTACCTGAATCGTTAATGAAACCGTGCAACTCGGGTACTGAAACTGGCCCCCGCAAAATTCTACTGAATGTCAAACTCCAACTAGATAGTGCCTGAATCAGCAGCCGAAACGCACCTGGCCTGGGAAACGGGAGTAGAAATTGTGTGATCCGTGGTTGCCTCCCTTATGTTAGGTGGTTTGGGTTTTTTCCTACTATTCGCCTGCAGCTGGTGAACACAAACCACTTCTCCACGACAGCCTCATCTGTTAAAGGACAACATCATTTATGTACCCAAAATCTTTTCCAAATGTGAGCTGCAAAATGTTAGTGGTAATGTTTTGGCGAAGACTTTGCAGGGCTACACCCAATCCGAGGTTCTCTGTCAGTCTCCACATTGCCGAGAGTGTTGTAGAGGAATCAGTAAGCAAACCACAAGTGTTTTCTTTCTGACAAGACCAGAGTGGAGAAAAGCAACCCGACCTGTACAGTTGGTAAATATGTGACGATTTGTGAGCTAATTCTCTTAGCAGACGATGATGAGGAAGGATGAATAAATTTGCCGTAATCAGAGTTATTTACAGGGTTTGTATTCAAAGTCCAGTTCCTTTAAGGAAAAGAGAAGCTGGAGAGGTTTTGTTGCAGATTTGAACATCTTCCCAACCTCGCTGGAAGCAGGGAAGTCCTGTTCGTTCACTTCTCTCAGTGAAGAGCTGGGGCACTTCTGTTGTTTCTTCTGTGGCATCTGGGAGTTTGTTCTTCTCCCCACTTTCCCATTGTCTCTTTCTAGATCTGCAGCATCAGATTGGAGAGGCAACGAGCTAAAATCCTGTGAAGGTCGTTAGCAAGAGGAGCTTTGGCGCTGCTTGGAACCTGGCCGTCTCTTACGCGCCATGGCGTTTACTAGGAACAGTAGTAACTAGGGCCGCTTACAGGATTCATCTCTTCAGGGTTCCTTGGTTTTTGCTTCTGAAGTTTTAAACCCAAAAGCAGACATGTTCTTTTTTTGAAGCTTTTACATACAATTTTTAAGTATTCGCTACTTTTTTCTGTGGTAAGAGAGTTCCACCTTGCTTTAATTATGGGCTAGATCGTACCTGTACAATCTAGATTGCTTGATACCTCTCAGGGATTATCTAAGTGTGGCTTCCTTGAGACACTTCTTGTGATCCGAGCAGAAGAGAGGCTGGGCTACGGTTTGCCCTGCTATTTGGCAAGCTGTTAAAAGGTTTGGTGGGGTGTTCATACTGCTCCATAGCCAGTTGAACCCTCTGAATTGCAGGTGAACTCTGCGCATCAGGTTTACTGTGAGGTTTTTTTTAATAAAATCATGGCCGAGGGCGATTCTACTCAAGATGTCATCTTCTGGCCTGTGTGTAAATTAGTCTATAACTTCAAGTGGGACGAGAAGTTATCAAGAAGAAAGTCAGCTGCATCTCACTGTATCTCAAGCCACTTTCTCGAGCTATCAAGTAAAAGAACTGTGCAGCCCTTACTCTTGTGTGCTGGCTCTTCTTGTTTTAGGAAAGAACTTCCTAATGCGGGTGCTGTACTTGTGATGATACATTCTTTTCTTACACACATTTTATACAAGAAATCATCTCAACTTGTTCTCAATCCCTAAATGGCCACAGATTTATTATCCCCACATAGAGTGGAAGATCAACTGTGGTTCTCTCTCCATCAGCTTCTCCTCTTACAGCAAGCTGTGATGGGTTAAAATGTCAGCTCCAGTGCGGAGGGAGGAACTCCCCCACCTCCCCTTCTCTTGTTGGTGTGGGAAAGAAGGGTCCAGCCCTCAGCTCAGATTTTGCTGTTTCAGCTTGTGATGCCTCTTGGAGCTGAGACATGTCAATCATCTCCTCTGTCAATAAACCTGTAAAAGCCGCAAATCACGTGGCTTCCCCGGTGCACACATTTCATTTTTTGGAGCAGGAGGACAGAGAGAGGGAGCAGCAGTCACCTCAAGCTGGGACAGTAAGAGATCTTCCACACAGCAGGTAGTCTTTTCATTTTGCCGATTACTGGCAGGGGTGGTTAAAAAAAGTTCTACCAGAAGAAAGGGGGTGAAACAGCCAAGTCCCCAACTCTGCACGGAGGGAGACAGACCGCTGGTGAGCGGAAACCCGAGAAGGTTCCACTGCCACATAGGAAACCTAAAGCATTCCCCGGGGATCTGGTTCATCTCTCACTCTGCAGATAGGGAGAGCAAAGAGCGGAAAACAGACCCTGGCAAACTGGTAACTCAGGAATTTCAGCCACCCCAGAGAAAGACTACATCTGGCCAAGGGAGTCTGTCCTCAGGAGTTCAGTTCTGAACTGAGATCTCTGAGGTTAAAAGAACTGCATTTCCCCATTCCAGTGTGATTCCTTACCACCCCCACCCCCCGCCCCCCACCCTCCGGCACAGACCGCGTGTGTGGGCTGGTGGTGATCAGGGATGTGGGTAGCAGTGGGCAAAATCTGTATTTATATGTATATATCTATTCATGTTTTTATTACCATCTCTCTCTCTTTTTCTATCTATCTCTGTCCTACCCAAATTTAAGTGATTGATTTATGGTTCTCATTGTTCTTCGAAATAAATAAATTTTCTTTCACCCCTTAATTCAAAAAACCTGTTTTGCTGTTTTCTTTTCCTTGGCTGTAGTCCTAAGCCCTGTTGTCATATCAGCCCGAACATTTCAGTTCTTTTGTTCAGCTCTCAGAGAGACAATATCTTTCCCGAGGCTGTATTTGTCGCCTTGTAAACCCTTCTGTCCTTTTCAAATCAGGGCACAAGCACAAGGCATTACTTGAGTGCACTTCTGAACCTTTGCTCTGAATCTGAACGACTTCTTGGCCTGATCGTGTTTCTGATGCTCCTGTCATTTGGCTGTTCTTAAGCTATCGTTTGACTCCTCTGTGTTTGTGTAAAATATCAAAGAACACTTTTTTTATCCATCTGCCTTTATCTGTAAGCAGGGATTTGTTGTTTCCCTTTCCAGTGGTCCCTTTGTCACACCCAGAGGGCTGGCTGTGCATGCTGTCTCGCACCAGTTGTACACTGAAGATGCTCAACAGCTGAACGTGGTGATGTGAGAAGTGATTGGAGTTGGGTTAAGAGTGTCCAGACATGAAAGTGTGTGTATAAAAATCTGCTTGCCAGGTCAGGGTTACATTCACCATTATTCACAGGGCATGGCAGGATACACGGAGCCCAGATGTTAAGTTTGTTAGCACAGTGCTGCCAGACACGCGATGTCTAACAGCCTGTTTAGCTCCGACAGTCGCTGTCGCTCTCTGGTGTTTCCTTTCTGTTTCAGCTCACACCCAGAGCTACCCTGTGCCTCCAAGCTTGTCCAGGGAAAGAAAGGAGGAATAAAAAGTCATTATTTGCTAAGGGTGTCTCATAGCCCACGTGGAGCAACATCTCTGAGTTGAAACCATCTCTGATTTCCCAGCAAGAAATTACAGCTGCGCTTAAGCAGTGTCATTGGCTGGTCGGGCTTTTCAGCACTATTGAACGTGGATGTAGAAGGTGTTTTAAACTTGGAAGCTTCAGCGTTTGATTCCTCAGTGCAGTGCTGAATGGTTGCAGGTGGTATCTCTTTGGTTTTGTTCTGAATCAAAAATCTCACCTCAAGCAGTGGTTGAAACTGTAGGAGCCTTCCTCTGCCCACAGGCTTTCTGCAGAGAAAAACCTCCAGATCCTGCCCAGCCGTCCTCGCCCAGCTATACGATAGTCTGTCACGGCATCTTGGCAGGGGTTCGTTCAAGCGGAAATGCGCTAGACGGCTTCTTATGCAGCTCTTGGCTGGGGCGATGGACCTCCGCTGGCGCCGTGTGGGCGCTGCACCCCTCCCCACACCGTGCTGCAGGGCCTGTTCTCCACCTCTGTGCAACCACGGGGCGGGCGCTTGGATTCCAGCCTCATAAGCTAATCCCTGGGTTTCAACAGTCACGTCATGCCAAGTTTTTATTGGCAGCAGTCTTAGGTTTGATCTGCCAGAATGAGAAATGCCTCAGAAGTCAAAGGGTACCAGAGCTCCCACTTGCACCCTAAGAGCAGCATCTTGCTGGTAATTGCCACGCCAACACGAGAGCGATGACGGCCGCTTTACTCATGACCTGTCCCTTAGTTCAGCAGTGACTGTCTGGATCTTACTTGGAGAGGGGATGCTTACATGTCAAGCACAGCTACTCCCAGGTTTTCCGAGCATTACTCTCACTGGGCAACTGGCTTCTCCTGTCTGTGTTCCCCTTCCCAGTGCTGTGGATTCTGCACTGAGCCATGGCTGTACCTGCTCAGTGGCTTTTAAACTCAGCCAGTGCACAAAGGAAAACAAAACCCCAGCGGAAATTCTCTCTCAAGAGTTTGGCAAGCTGGGTCTCCAAGGAAGGTGTGATGGGGAACCTTACCTGAACACCTGCCATATAACAAGTGAGGGTGGTTGTGGACTTGTGGACTTTCTGTCCTTTCTGGCAATTGGCCCTGGTTTCATCCCTGAACTCCTTTTTCTGCTTTATTCCTCTGCTGGAACTTACATTAGGAAGGAATTGCGCAATCTTTTTTTTTTTTTTTTGGCCAAGTGCTG
>NW_010404345.1:21555-30954 GCF_000710305.1 Buceros rhinoceros silvestris | reverse complement strand
AGGGAAGGATTTGCGGAATTTTTTTTTTTTTTTTTTTTTGGCCAAGTGCTGCTGCTTTTAGGCTTTAATAAGGAGGGACCATTTTCAGGAGGAATAGTGGGTCTGGTCATGCCCTGGCGAAGCCTCAGCCGTTGCAGGATGCTTTCCTGGAATACACGCGTGGGCTGGGTGCTCTCGGGCAGTGCTGCGGCAAGCAGGGAGCTGGCAGTTAATGCGCGTTCACCTGGAGGGAGTCTTGTGTGCCCAGCTGCCTGTGGCTGGAATGCCACAAGATGCCACACGCAAACTACCGCTATGTGTAAATTAATCTCTGTAACGTATAAAACACATTTGCCATCTTTCATAGGGTACGTTTCATCTTGGTGGTTAATTAAATGTTGTATTTGTGTCTCAGTAAGGCCCATGAACAGAGGAGGCAGCCAGCGTCAAGGGGCAGTGTTTGAGGACTAGGGTCGGGAGGAAATGCTGGGTTACCTTTCTGGAGAACCAACTGCGGGGCTGAAATCATAGGCTCGTACAAAAGGATGGTAGCACAGGCACCAGTTAGCACTGAAGCGTGAACTGGTTATTCAGCACATCGCTGAACTACCCAACACCTGCTTTTTATTTGCCTTTTTTTTTTTTTTAAGGTCCTGCCATGCTCTTCCTTCCCTCTACCTCTGGAAATAACCGCCAGCACCTACTGATTGTGCCTCCTAATGTTTCCTAGATTGGAGCAGCACCATTCATAACATTACAGACTGGGCCACAAGGCAGGAACAAGTTACGTGCAGTTAAAGGTCAGACCATTTTCCTCACAAGGAATGGTGACACCCTTCACTATTAGTTGTTCTTACTAAAACCCCACCACCACCACTTTAGATTCACATATACCACAGCAGCACGCCAGGAAGTGTCTGTGCTGCGATTAAGTTGCCAGCTATGAATGAAGGGACTTCTACTCTTCCTGGGCAAGAGATCACATCTGTAGCTTTAACAGTGAGCAGGGTCTCTCATTCTCCGCATGGTGGAGAATCACGTCTTACAAATCCACAGGGGTTTCAGTCAGTTCTTTGCCCCATTGCACGTCCGTGGCCATAAAGAGACAGTTACAGGTCTATGTCTCCTCCTCCGGCTGAACGATGAGCAGCCTTTTAACTAGGCAGTCATTAGCTTCCAACATTCTTTGATGCATTCTTTAATTAAAAGGTATCACGATGATTGAGATAAGGGCAGCAGAGAGGCAGCAGTTTCCTTTCAGCACTGACACAAACGTAAATGGAGTTCCTCTAGAAAAGCCAGGATTGCTTCCCAGACCACGTCTTGGTTTGAGATGGAACAGAACTAATTCTGTTCAGTGATTTCACTTTCCAGCTCAGTGGCTGCACTTTCTGAAGTTAATGGCATGTTTGTGCAGACAGTGTCTGCTTCTAGCAGTAACAGCGCTTGATGTTCACAGGGACTGGGATGCAGAAAGGCTCTGCTGCTGTGGAGACCACGGTCACTGCTAAATCCTGTGTCCCACATTGGGGTGCAGTCAGCGAGAGGCCGCAGCTGCGGGGAGGAGGAGAAAGGACAGGTGACCCATCCAGGTGTTCCATCCCATAGATGTCATATCTGGTATAAAGCTGAGGGGTCACGAGGGACAATCTCTCTTCTTCAATGGCTGGTGTCTGAGGAGGACTCTCTCTGTTCCACCCTCAATCCCAGTCCACCCATTCCTGGATCCAGTTCCAGAATCCAGCTCCTGCATCTGGTTCCCGTCTGCTGCTGAGCCCAGCCTGGGCCTTCCCCAGTGTTTGTCCACTGTACCAGTGGTGACAGTGACGTGACTGACATCAGGAGGTAGGGTTCAGCGTTGGTATCGTATAGATTTGTATATATGTCGTATTGTTATTATTAGCCTCACTAAAGCAGTTTTGGTTTTCTTTTCCAGTCCGTAAGTCTCCCTCGCTCCTTTTCTCTCTCCTGTCTTTGGGAAGGAGGGGAAGGGGGAGCGGGTGATAGAGAGTGTCAGTCCTTTGTCTGGTAGCCAGCCCAGCTCTAACTTGAGACAGACCAGCCCTGGCTGTCCCACGGTCCAAGCAGCCAGTGAGAGTGGGATAAAGAAACCAGGGTTGGCAACAGGACATCAGTGAGCTTTTAACCGCCCAAGCCCACCCCAAACAAGCTCACTCACCTGCTGGCAAAATCCTCGCAAAAGCCCGTGTCTCTTCGGCCTCTGTGGTGAGGTGTCTACCTCTCCAGGGAGTAACTCAGCGGTTGTAGTCTGGA
Source organism: Buceros rhinoceros silvestris (assembly GCF_000710305.1). Classification (NCBI taxonomy): domain Eukaryota; kingdom Metazoa; phylum Chordata; class Aves; order Bucerotiformes; family Bucerotidae; genus Buceros; species Buceros rhinoceros. The sequence continues at coordinate 28,701 of NW_010404345.1, read as the reverse complement.
CTAGTCCTGTGGGTGGATTTCCTCAGAAGTAGCTATTTGCACGTTGTCTGTCCTGGTGTTCACCTGCATTTCCTTGTATACAGACAGTCTTTCTGCTGACATTTTTGTACAGGCTTGTTTGTGACAGGACAGTTGCAAAAACATCTTGTGACAAATGCCCTGGAGATCATCTCATTGTTTCAGAGGACTGCGGTGCACCTTCGAGCTTGCAAATATTTCTGCAGACTAATGGCGGGGTTTGGCCAAAATGGCTGCAGGCTCAGCTGCACAACCCTGACACACTGAAACCCTGCGCGGTTTTTCTTTCTTTATGGAATTGCATTCAGGATTTTGCTAACCTTACCTAAGTAATACATAGAGTATTTGTTGTATTTATAAAACTTAGAATTTGGATTTTAAAATAAATTAACAACTAAAAAATACACACATAGTAACCTTCCCCTTACCTCTCAAGTTAGTGGAAAATTATTTAATAACAAAGAGCAGCCTTTTTGCCCAGGTAGCAGTGGGGTCAGGTAGCTTGTGGAGGTACATCTGCAGCAGGTCTGTGTGCCCTGAGTTCATCTAACACGTTTGCAATTCTTAAAGCAAACAAGACTGGTACTTTGTAACATAGAACAAGCTGTCTGAGAGAGAGGAGGGCTGGCACAAGTTCTCCTTTAGTTACGATTTCCTTTCAACCAAGGAGTGAAAAACCACGATGCTCACAATAACCCACTGTTGCTGGTCCCTCACTCCAGAGGCATCATCTCAGGGTAACTTACAGCTTCCATATGGGCACGTGGCTTCTCCCTCCTGAGCTACATGGGATGGAGAGCAAGTGGAGGAAAGGAAGTCGTGGATGGGTCTGGGAGAGGTTAAGTGCCACCCGTCTCCTGAGTTCCTAACCCTAAAGGAAGCAATAGACTGGCCTTAAAGCATTTTACCGCTCTTACTGGTTGTGCCTTTCTTCTTCTCACAAAATGTACCCTTTTCTTCCTGTCTCATAGTGGAGTTAAATTCCCTCAAGGACATAATTTTCAAGGGATTCTCATTCCTAGAAGAAACTGAGGTAACCCCCTGTGCTCTCGTTTCTCCTACAAAACCCACCTGTTTGGTTTGAAGTCTGTCACTTGTTTACATTTTTCTAAATAGCCAAACGATTTTCATCCATCCTTGTTTTCCAGGACTGTCTTGCTTGCTGCAATGGAAATTGAACGAGCAACAGGATTAGGGGAGAACTGGTGGGACTTCTGCTAGAGATTGCCAGTAATATCACAGCAGAGTCAGAATTCCATGGAGGAGCAATTTGACCCTGTCACCAAAAATGCACTTGAATGCCGGTGATAAACTTTCCCTCCCTCAGTGTGTCAGGTCGAGGAAAGATGGCTGAAGCCAGGCAGGTCCTGTCATGGTCCTGTCCTTGCCGCCCAGTCACAGGACACACAAACTCAAGTCTACAGTCTGGCCCCAGCCCGACACAGAGCTGGCTCTGTTGGTGCCTCTGTCTTGCTTTGACTGAAACCAGCAGAACTTTCCCAGTGAGCAGTGGTAATTTCCAGTGGGCTCCAATCTTAATGCCCTTCGGCGATTTAGTTTTTTCTTTTATTAATATGCACTGGAATTATGGCGACTGGTTTCATGAGCTGAGCATATTTATGACTAAACACTGCCTTTATATGCAATAAAAATTTATCTCTCAGCAAAACCCGCTTCTTCAGAGGAAATGAGATGCCTTCTAGTCAGCAGGCTCTGGAGAAAATAAGAGGTCCTACGGTAAGCACGTTGGTTTCCCTGACTTTTCTTTGGAAAACTGAAGGATGTGGGGAAGCCAGTGGCACAGAAAACAGGAGACATGGCTGCACGTGGGCACGCTGCCTTCTGCCTTCTCCACTGGCACCCGAGGTAAGTGCTTTACAAATGAGAAAGGCTCTTTTCAGTGGTAAAACTCAGAGCAAATCTCGAAGACAACAAGAACCTTTATTTTGATTATTTTCAATGTATTGACGTTGTCCTGTTACGCAGACTTAACTGTAAAACACTCGAGATACTGCATAGAAAATACACATAAGGAAAAAACATATATACACTTTCATAAAAATAGAATACATCTTGGCAAAATCACTTGTACAGTGTATTGACATTATTGAACCAAATTTACTTCATCTTTGAAGAAAAATGTTCCATTAAAAAAAAAAAACCCAGCCCCAAAGCACGTTAACTGATTTGGGAGTACTGAAATGGATATGGGTTTGAGCTAAATAAATGGCTATACCAGAATGTCAGAGTAAAAATAACAGTTATAAAATACTTGCTGTATAAAGTAGACGTAGCCATGTTGGATTTTGCTTCTGCAAACTAGTGACATCTCTGAACTTGCATGGAAATCAAACCGTTCCAAATTCTGCTGTGGTGTCCTTAGCTCAAAACAAACTGTTACATAAATTCTTTCAGCATTCGCAACCATTAGGTACAGTGGTGTTTGTTGTTTCGGGCACAAGACATAGTACATTACAGCCCTAATACTACCAGGTATTAATAAGAAACAGAATCTAATAGATACAAAGTTGTAAAACATGTAGCAACCTTTCAGATATGTCGACCGCTTGACATTACGTTTGTTTTTTTCTTCCGGTTCAGCTTTTCTTCAGTTGCTTGCAACAGAGGCTGCTCCTTGCTTACTGCTTTGACCACGTACTTCAGCACAAACTTTTTCTGCTGGTTTTCAGAACAGACGGTGGAAAATGACTACTCCAGTGTAATAAATAAAGCAAGTGGTAACAGGTCCTCAGAGCCGTGGATTTTCCTCTTGAACTGGAATAACTGCACGGCATGGGCAGCCTCGGGGAAGGAGGGAAAAAGAAAAGCGTGTAGCACCACTTTTACGTGAGACCGTTCATGACGATTTGGCAGGCAGCAGAGGCAGAATGGGAGTGGTAACACCCACCGGCACGGACAGACAAGGTTGAAACACCGCAGTTACTGTCAAGTCGTCTGGGGGTTCAGTAGGGGTAGGCTGACACAGCGATATAGACTATGAAAGTTGTCCGATACTCAACATTTCCATCGATGCCGTAGGATAAGGCTCTCACTCCCATGCGGTACGTCTTTGGCTCTCGCAGTGGTCGGGTGGTGTACACAACTCCTTTCAAGTTCTCATCTCTCAGGGCAAACGGGACCGCTGGATCCTCGTCCGCCATTAAGAAAGTTGTCCGCGGGTGCATGACTTGATCATTATGAAAGTTGTCCGATACTCAACATTTCCATCGATGCCGTAGGATAAGGCTCTCACTCCCATGCGGTACGTCTTTGGCTCTCGCAGTGGTCGGGTGGTGTACACAACTCCTTTCAAGTTCTCATCTCTCAGGGCAAACGGGACCGCTGGATCCTCGTCCGCCATTAAGAAAGTTGTCCGCGGGTGCATGACTTGATCATGAGTATAGGCAACCAGCCGGATTAAATCCTGACCGGCGGCTATGCCGAAGGGGAGGGAAAGGAGTTTGTATTCCAAGGCGTAGGTACTCAGATCACACTCCAGATCGTTGGCCGGGCAGTTTTTGAGACAGAACCTAGGAATAAGCAGAGCACTTCAGAGAAAGCACGTCAGCATTGAGAACCGCAACAGGACTCAAAGGAGAAGCTCTTCCCCTGTTTGCCCTGGTGCACGCGCAGGCTAAAACGTCTCTGTAAAGATAAAACCTCACACATCCTCTACCCGTTGCTTCTTTAAAGTTGCAGTCCAGTTTGAAGTCCCTATTTCCCTCAACAGGATCATCTCAGAACGTACCAAGAAGCATGTAAAGATACTGGATACCGCATCTGTTGAAGTCACTGGTACCTGCTTTTGTGACCTGGCTCTTAAATATCAGCGTTGAAGAGACTGGTACTGGGCAGCTCCATTAGAGGTGTTTGTGTGTTAGGTCATAAAATAAAGAATTTGGAATGAAGGAGGGCAGAGTAAATTCTATTAATCAAAAGTCAAAACGGGAGATCATCCCTAGCTCTGCTTGTCAGCACTCGCAGAGTTCAAGGAGCATTATCCAGATCAGCTGAGTGCCATTCCAGTTCAGTTTGATCACAAGAGGTGGCTTCTGACTACAAATAAGCTACTTCCTTTGGTATATTAAAAGATTAAGAAGAATTAGTATGTTTTTTCCCTAACTGGGAAACAGAGTAACTTTAAAAAAATAACAAAACTTACAGTAGCATGATTTGCATGACTAAAAGAATACTTTAAATGCTTTGAAATTGATGGTAGTTAGGTCTGCAGGGAAGGCAGCCAAAAACCTCAGTGCAAAGGCCACCCTGTAAGGGACAAATGAATGACACTGAACCAGCAGAAAGAACCGCAGCACGCACACACACTGCCCTGCCAGGGTTCATAGAGCAAAGGGATGTTGTGGGGCCATTTCCTTTTGAACTCATAGTAGAATGGACATGGGGCACCAGCCATCTCACTCGCGGCCACGGCTTCCTCCTGCAGCTGCAAAGGAAAGAGGGAAAACTGCTGCTCGAGAACCAGTGATCACCTCAGGTGTTAATGCTTTACCTTTTGCTAGTGTGAGCTTTGCTGGTGTCAGTCAAAGCTCGATAAAGTTCCTTCTGATGAATACAGGTTAAAGGTCCAAACTTGGGATGGGCAAAAAGGGGCTGAAGAGAAAAACGTACCCAGAAAGAGGCTCTCGCTGATAGCTTGGTGGACAAGGCGTGTCTATGCACTGGTAGCTCCCCCTCATGTTGAAACACATCTGATTTGATCCACAGTTGATGTTCTGTTCGAGGCACTCATCGATATCTGAACGTAAAAACAGGCATATGATCAGCTGCTGGTACTTAGATGAATTTAAGGACTAAATATTAGCTGAGCAGAGTGCCCCTCTACTCACAGGGGACTCCTTCAGGAGCCTGTCCTGCTGTTTGAGACACTGGAGCCACCAGTTCCAGTAACATGAATTAATTCATTGTCGGCATTTTGTTACTGTGCAGGATGGCATGCAGTGCCAGAGCTGCCCTGCAGCCACGATCCATCCAACATAAACTGTAGAGACGAATTAGTCAATTTTATTTTATGTTTTGTGGAGCAGAAAATCTGACAGTATCTTCTTTTGGCAGAGGCAGGTTAAGGATTACAGTGGGTTTGACCCTAGACTGGTGTCCACGTGCCTGGAGTTAAACGTGTAACACAAGAAGAAACTTCAGAGAGTAAGAAGTTGCAATTGTCTAATTTGCTGGTGTTTTATGAAGCGTTAAGGTGTGAAATATAAAAGAACTTCTGAAACTTGAAATGTGAAAGCCAAATCTCATATAGCAAATTCAAAGAGGTGGCTTATGAATATGGTTTGTATCTCGTTATTTACAAGTCTCTTTGTGACCCCTCAAAGGGATCTTCATACCTTGACAGGTTTTGCCGTTGGGCATCAGGCGGTAACCAGCTGGACAAGTGCACTGGTAACTTCCCAGGGAGTTCCTGCATTCGTGCTGACACGTATCTCTGGTTTCACATTCATCAATATCTGTGGAAAAGAAACGCATCAGGATTATTTGAACCGGCTGTTGAACTGAGGTATTTTTTTGTACACAGAAGCGTATGGGCAGAGTTGGTGGAAGTTTTCTGCATCTCATTTTCTGATGGGTTGAACGTGTAAAACTGGCAAGTCCTTTCCCACCTCACCTTTGTAACTTTTTAGTTAAATCAGCTTTGAGGGGACCTTCACCTCTTCTGATGGCAGTCGTAGTACGTGTTCTAGCTGAGGAGACCAGTCCTGACGTGGTTCTGGGAAGGAGGATGTGCAGCCCGCACACATCAACAAGGTCATACAGTCTCACCCCAAAAAGCAACCTGGCCTGCCTGATGAGTTTGGGCAATACCCTGAGGAAGCGCCCAGAGGATTTACCTCGCCAGAGGAAGCCTCGACAGCGTGGGAGTTTTTCTTACACCTAATCCCTCCTCAGGCTAAGCTGTTTCCCTTCCAAACCCCTCTGCCTTGTGCCATGGTTGAGGAATCATCTGGGAAGACTCTCCATAAATGTTCTTCTTTTGTTGTTAATCTCCCTCAAATATAGGAGCACCAGACCACTCCATGTAGAATTTTCAAAGCAGACCAGCGTGATTTAGACACGGATCATACATAATTGTAATTTCTTTTGAAACATCTGCCTAATTCAGGAGAGCAACAGAGACCCTCCTCAGGTTAGTTTCATGCAAGAATTAAGGCTTGCTTGATTAAAACAGTAGGAGGGAGGTCTTTGCTTTCCCTCTCTGTCTCATTTACAGGCATTGCATGAGATGAAATGCAGACACAGACGAGAAACTCCTGTGACTGTAGAAACTGATGGTGTGTTGTTATCAAATCCTGATGGCTGGATAGCGAGATAACTTACTAAATTTTTACATTAAATAGTAATTTTAAAATTCAGTTGCTTATTCCAATGAAATGGAAGTATGAGAATATGAACAAATTCAAACTGGAAGCTGGGGTAGAGACGATAGATTTTTAGCTTCACCCTTTCACCAGCAGTAGCTGTATCCTCGGGGCTTTCCACTGAACTGCTGTCCCCATGACAAACTGCACATGTGCAACCACAGAGATGTAAACACTAGGTCTGATGGCTCAGTATCTGTAATTTTTATTAATAAAAGCATATTCATACTTCTCAACATTATCTGTTGGTAGATAATTGTAGTGATAATTATGGTTGCTAGAATCTAGCTGTGGATCGCTGTCTTCACCCAGGAAGCAGATTGTGCCTCCTACTGCTGCTCCACAAAGGGACAAGCTCTAGTGAGGCCCAGACTGCGGTTCTTAGTCCTGACCCATGTGTTATCACAAAATAACTTAACTGAGTCATTTTTTCCCCTCAAGATGCTCAAAGTGTGAGTTAAGTCAGCAAAGTCTGGTTTAAGAGAAGCGTACTTCAAAACACGAACTCATTTTTCTGTCCCCATCTGTCCCTTGTGTAAAGCACAGGTCTGGCAATCCCTCCTGAAGGACGTCGTGAACCCCAGCTGAGAGCGCAGCAGTGGCCTCGCTCCTGCCCAGCTCTGCAGGGCAAGAATGGGCTCCAGAGGCTGGGCCTGGGCACCTGTTTTCTGCCTCAAGAAAAGCACTTACAGAGGGTCTGGAGCCACAGACACAAACTACTGCTGCAGGAGAAAAACCTAACACC
>NW_010404345.1:0-21371 GCF_000710305.1 Buceros rhinoceros silvestris | reverse complement strand
TTTAACCCCTTATTGTTTCCGCATTTAGCACAACCCAGCCAGTGAACAGCCCAGGCTGCTGTTCCTTTTGACTTTCAGGAGAAGTTGAATTCTATTATCAATACCTGTGAAAATTTCAGTGAAAACCCTCAGAAAAGCTCATGGAGTAAGGAGGAAGCAAGATAAATGCTTGACAGTTAGACATGCCAAATACCTCTGTTTCCTGTTGGGCTTAGAGTGTGCTCTGAGGCTTTGTGCCTCTTAAAAAAAAAAAAATTGGGGCATAAAGTTCCAGTTACCGTAAGTACTCTGCTCTCCAGCTCATGGAAAAAGAAGTGGCAGTGCTGTCATTGTCACAGCTCACAACAAACCCCTGTTTGTTTACTTAAAATCCAAATTCCTTAGAACTCATGCTCAGTGAATTACATCACAACTGCTTGGCATCATAACTACAGAGAATTTAAAAGCTTCTGCTTATCTCGCGCACACAGCAGTGACGAACCGTCCTGGCGCGGTGCTGGCATTGGCCCTCGTGTGATCCACTCTACAACCTGTATTTGTACAGGCTATCACTACCATCAGGCTATTACTACCATCAGCAGGAGGCTGACATAAGCATAGCCCCCAGGACTAAACTGGGTCTACCAGTGTTTCATTGAAGTGCGAGAAAACTCAAAGGTGAGCTACCATGAGAAGAAAGGGAGTAACAGAGGGAAATGATTTGCAAACACACGATAAGCAGCATGATCAAATCAAGATGTTACAAGGGGGAGGTTTGAGAACATTTTTGCTACAATGTGCTCAGAAGACAAGAACATGCAGAACTCAGTATTTATCAGGGTAATATGAAAAAAACGCAGAGCATGACCAAGCATCGTCCCCTGGGATATATGAAATGGTAACCTGAGAATAAGGCCCAAACCAAAAGAACCACATAGATACAACTGACATTTACCTACACATCTGTTAGTTCTTGCCTCATAGCCTTCAGGACAAGTTTCTCTAACGTTCCTTCTAGTCCTGGAGAAAGGTATTCTGCTGTTTCTATACTCCGAGAAGGAGCTGTAGAGATTTGAGGAGTGCCTGTGATACTGTTGAGGTTGATAGTTGTCTCTCACAGGGGAGAATTGAGCATAGTTATAGCTATTGTAATAGGCACCGTAATTTGGCAATCTCTGCAATCCAGCGCAAGATTTCCCATCACCTAATAACTGTTGTCCAGGTGGACAGATACACTTGAAGCTGCCGGGGGTGTTGGTGCATTGAAATGCACAGGGCTTAGGCACTTGGTCACATTCATTAAAGTCTGCTCATGTGACATGATCCAGAGCAACAAACCATGTGGAAAGGAGAAAAAAACAAAACAACACGTAACTATATGTATAGAGACACACATCTACTTTTCTCAAGCTGTGGAACAAACTCAAGACATTCAAGTGAGATCTTGAAGGTAGTAAAATATGAAAAACACAATGCTAGGTCGGCAGGTGATTCTGGCGTGCACAGTAATATACCTTTACTCCTCCTCTGCGGCTGCTTGTGACGTAAGGCTGTGCTCACAGAGGACAACAGCTCTTGCTGAACCTGTTGCCTCGAGTGGTACTGAAGGACTGTGTGGCTATAGAATGGGGATCCAAGTCTGTTCCCTTGCTTTTGCAGTGGCAGAGCCACGTGACAGCCCAAAAGCTGCTGGCTGCGGTTCCTGCTGGTCCCCAGAAAAGAGGTCCTCCGATGAGGACACGGTCCTCAGGAACCACATGGTTCATCGTGTCACAGATACTTCAGAAAATTTTTTCAGAAGTGTTCCACCGATGGGTGGGAGAAGCTGTTGGGCTCTTCTTTAAAGGAGGATCCTTAACAGGGAGCATTCGTGAGCAGTACAGTTAGGAATTCGTTCAGTCTGGCACAGAGAAAAGCTCGGAAGCCGCAAAACGGTTATTATACTCTGTGTCAGGGCAAAAACTGGGTCTCAAGGATGTGTCACAGGGCCACAGGGGAAGGAGGCTGGGAGTGTTCTAACCTTTCTTGTCATTACTGGTCTCTCCAGCCACGAAATGTTAGAGACTTAACACTGAATATAAATTCACTTGTGTATCATTAAAACACAGAATATTTTTTTCCTAAGGAATCCTGGTTTTTTTTAGAAGTCGTTGCCCTTCAAATTGTAATCCAAAGTCATTTGACCAACCCAAGCAGTAAATATCCATCCTTAAATCAAAACAGAGAGGTAAGTACACAAAGTACAGTAAAGGCTTTAAGAAAACAACATCGTGAGTGTCCTTCAAGCAAAAGAAAGTAAATACGAGTGCTCTTGGATGCCGTAGAGCCAGGCCTCCTCCCTCAGACACCACCAGAGAGCAATTTTCTAAAGTTTTCATTGAGTAACTCCAGGCCCAGCTGAAAATTTGACACACTTTTCTAACCTACAGTCATTCTTTACTAAGAATGGCTTTACTAAGAAACGCAAAAAATCTGCTCATTCTGCCACCAAGGGGGCATTACTCCAGCTTCGCTCCGGTTCCCTCTGAACACAGGATTTTGGGCAGTGTGTAACTGATCACGACCCAAAGCCAGGATACTGGTATTTACGCAGTAATGCTGTTCAGAAATGTCAGAGTCTATTAGATTGTATTTTTGTTAAGAGTTCAATACTTCACACATTCTAAAGTTTTCAGGAATTCTGGGGGGTATTAATAATGACGTGTTTTGAGAGTTGGAAACCTGGGGATAATTATTGTGGTATTTTCCAACTGTGATTTCACAAACACATAACTGAAACGCTATGTATTAGTTGAAATATCATTGTAATAATACTCCCAGGTGTAATAAACAAGGAAGTTTTGTTTTTAATACTGTAAAAACTAATATGGATTTTAAGTTTCTACTCCTTCACGTTCTTAAGATGAAAAACATGTTACTTGTATACGTGTAGAGAACACCGAAACTCGGTACTTCCTTAGCACTTAACTACTCTCTAGATGCTGAGTTTAACATTCTTTACCTGCACAAACCAGATAGTAGGTACGTGCCCTGACATCTGCACAATGGCCAGTGTCCTCGGAAAGTTGTGGATAACAACATTAAGACTATCACGGAAAGAAACAGAGCTGATGAAAATTCACGCCATGTCTTTCCTAGGATCATCCTGTGCAATATGAGCGAAGTGGAAGGCAGCAAGTCACTCGCATTAATCCCCGTAAGAAGCGATCGCTGGCTGACTGCTAAGCCTGAGTCTCCATGGGGCGGTGTCCCTTCAGTGACACACTATGAATATTAAGTACTTACAAGAACAAGGTGAAATGACTGTGAACCTAAACCAGTGAAGTTCTCCTGCATTTTTTAACATAAAGAACAATAATTGATTTTACATTCCTGCACGTGTTGCATTTATTAACACGTGTGAACTTCAGCTTTGATGCAACTATATTTTAATCTTTTGTTAAGCAAATAACAATACAAAGGTGCATAAAGGTCATACTTTAATTTCAAAGGGAGCTCTCAGTGGTCCCTGGTCAGAAGATGGCTTTAGGACAGCTGCTAGTGTTCTGGGCAAATCTGTAGTCCTAGAATTTATCCTGCTTCTTAATGTCAGAAATGTAAATGCTTTTAATGTATGTTAAGGAGTCTGGGATTTATTTCATTTCAGTAGAGAGGCAGCTGGAAGTAATGTCTTGGTCTACAGCCAAACAGTTTCTTACTGCAGTTTAATCTCTTCAAAAAACTCAAAACATTCCTGGCTCAGTATTCCCAAATCTTTGGTTGTTTAAAAGATAAAACCAACCCTGTTCTCCAGAGCAGCTGTTTATCACCTCAGAAGGCTAATCCTGCAGGAGTCATCACGGAGGAACGCTGGCCTGATATGATACATGACAGCAACTGGAACCAGCCTCCAGACCTAGTGTCATCTGCTAACATTCATAAATCACTGTTATCAGGGTGGCTCAGCTATTGTATTTTACATATTCTACATAAACACAGAAAGGGTGAATCTAGATGATCCTAGTGCCATCCTGAGGTCAGTTAAATGCCTGGGGAAGTGTTTTATGCACTTGTGCTGACTCTGTTGTTCTCCCCACCTGAGCCATGAGAACACCCTTCAATTGCTACGCCGGGGCACGAGGGAGAAAACTCTGCACGTTTTTATGCCAAAAGGTTCCACACAGACGGCAGGGGGGAGTAACTACACGGTCAGCATTCCTGTGACTGGCAGGAATCCTCCTTCCCCGCTGTGATCCACCCCAACCAGAACGGGGAGTGTTGTGTGATCAGTGTGTATCAGCTCCCTCCAGTCTGCCCGCACAGAGAACACCCTCTGCAGTTCCAGCGGATGGGTAAGTGTGTCTGTGTCACTGGCTTGCAGAGGTGAGCTCTGGGCATATGGTGCCTCTTGCAACACACTTCCTTTAGGGGCATCCATCACTCCTTCAGGCGCCAATCAGCACAGTCCTGGGTATAGCCAGTACCCATCCACCAGTGCTCTGAGACCCTCTGTTTTCCAAATGGGGACCTATAACAGGAATGATTTAGTTTTGACTATTGGTTTTGAATGAGACACTTTGTTTTAATGGGGAATTTTGTACTTGTTTATATGGCATAGTCTTGAAACAGGAGAGCATTGTTGGATGTGTTCCAGCAGAAAGCCCAGCCAAAAGCAGCAGCATGTGATACTGATGTGACTGAACAGCTTACCCACACAAGGTCTTCCAACTCCCTGGGACCGGTATCCCCTTAGACACACACAGCGGTAACTTCCTCTCGTGTTCTCACAGATCTGGTTGTAATGGCAGTGGTGGGTTCCATCCCGGCATTCATCAAGATCTGCAAGCAACAAGGCAAGGGTTATGAGTCAAGATTTTTCTTGAAACTTCTTCCAGCTTCAGACTTCTTCCAGCTTCAGACTTCTTCACGTAGAAGGAATGCAGCTAAGCATTAGCTAGCTAGATCTGGCCTCTGAATGCACACTTTCCTTACTTGGTGCCCCCATTAGGGATTGTAACAGTTTGTATTACGAATCTGCAAGCAGATTTGGAGCAGATACAAAGATACATTTTTGCATTTACACACACTTTTCCCATTAATTTTCAAAACTTTTCACTGAGGTTTCCAATGTGATCAGCTATTTTCAAGAGACATACTCAATCTTCCCATCATATCCCACTAGACAAAGAGATGTGGTAGTATACATAACACTGGGTACATTTAAAAGCATTCCTGAGAAGCAGCAAGGACCTGTGATCTTGATTCAGAGCTCCTGAGACAAACGCTTAAGAAAACATTCACATGGCTCAGTCAGTGAACAACTTGCAGAATTCAAGGTGGCAACACTGAAAAGATGCAGAGAAAAACCTGACTGTTCATTCTTAAGAGCATCAGAGAAGTAAAAGTGGTGAGGATACAGCTCTTGTTTTACCACCAGTTACAAGAAAGTTAAACATATGTTCCCATAAATGAAAAAAAGTTGGTGCCTTAAGTGCAACTTGTATTAACTGGAAATGAACCATTTCCAAGATTATTAAAAAAAAAAATTCAACATTGTCCCTGTGTTTACCATCATGGTACAGTGCCTTGACGCTCCTACTCACCAATACAAGTTCCATTCTCTGCTTTGGTCATTCCGTTGGGACACAGGTCAATGCACTTATAGCCACCGCGGGTGTTTTTGCAAAGCTGGTCAGGCCTGCACACACTCTGCCTGCATTCATTTATATCTTATTAAAAAAAGAAAGAAAAAAGCAAGAACGGAAGTGAAGTCACTTCCTTACACTGCGTTCCTAAAGAGCAGAATAATCCAACTGTAACTATACTGTACGTGCATTTGAATGCATGTTTATCAGCGAGCCCAGCTCCAGCGTCCTTAGTTCGGCTTTACAAACAAATTCAGACAGACATACTACGGGTATCACCCATGGCAAGACTTTCATTGCTAAAGGTTTCCAGTAACAAACAGACCAACAAATACACGCTGAACTGGAAAGAGGAAACGACTGTTCAAAGGCTCATTCGTACCCATGCACTTTCTGCCCTTCAGCTGGTATCCTGGATCACACCCACAGTGGAAACTTCCTATAGTGTTGAAGCACCGCTGATGGCAGGAGTTGGACTCTTGACACTCGTTAACATCTGTTGAACAACACAAATCCTTGATCCCACAGCTGTGAGTTGCCTGGTCAGCATTTATCTGAACAGCGTTTCGGCTGGACTTTGTTTTATGCTCAAGTTACTACGCTAGTGAGGGACATTCGAAATATTTCTCTCACTTCTCCACAAAAGAAAATGCACGTGGGACACAAATGGAAAAACATTAGATAATTCCCTGCTAGGATTTTAAATTTATTTCTAAAGATGGAAAAAGCAGAAGATTTAAACATGAAAACCAAAAAACCCCAACATAAAAAAACCCCAAACCAACAACCAACACTGAACCCCTCCCCCTGCTCCAAACCACAACCCTAATAATGAAAATTTATAGACACCACACTTGGAGATGCATCTTTCCAAATGTTACTGTCGGTTGTGTGAAAGACTGCATTGCCAGTGCGAGAAAGCGAACGCCAAAACCCGGAGAGCTCTCCCTCCGTACCTTGGCAGCTGAACCCATCGGCTGTCCTTCTGAAACCGCTCCCACACCTGAGCACGCAGCGGTATGAGCCAACGGTGTTCTCACAGTCCTGGCCCCCGTGGCACGTGTGGCCAGCTACTGCACACTCATCAACATCTGTAATTAAAACCAGGCTGTAATTAAAACCTGGCTGTAATTAAAACCTCACTGTGTCAAAATGCAACACAGATTAAGCAGCGCCTGGAGCGTAATCAACTACAAAATACTCTATTACAAATATATTCAGGTATTAAACAATTAGAATAGCACCAATAAATTATATTCTTACAATGAGAAAACCCGACCAGAACATTTTCCTAGCAATTTAAGTGCCATGGGGCTTTTCGCACCCAGCCTGTCCACTGCAACACGTCTCTTACCCTGACATGTTCTGCCATCCGCAGAGATTGTGAGGCCCTTTGGACAGGAGCAGTAGTAAGATCCCATGGTGTTATGACAGGTATGGGAACAAGGGCTTCCCGCAGCACATTCATCTTCGTCTGAAACAAGGAATAAGCAACCTTGTTTTCCTGGTTTTAAACCTTTTGGACGGTGTTTGTTTCTTGTATAATTTCCTTAATTTATAAGCTTTCAAAGGGCAATAAAATAAGTCCACAAAAGTATATCAGATGGTTGTTCCCTCAAACAAATGTGACTCCGTCATCTGGAGGAGACAACTAAAATGCTCCTAACCTTCTCTTCACCTCCATCCCCCAGACAGGAACCTTGGGCTGTTGTGCAGGTTCCACCACTCATTCTTCCCTCCACACGGATCATCTAAGTGCTTCACTGCTCAGCAGATACAACTGGGGGACACTGAGCCACAGTATCTGAAGCGCTGACGAAAAGCTGTCTGGGGACTACTTATATTCTAGAGGAGTACAGAGGTGAAGTGTCCCTCTGCCTGTGGATCCACGTCCTTTTATCAATGTGCTGCAGGCTTTGAAACTCTAGTAAAGGTGATGTGGACTCTGGTGGGTGAGCACTGCATCCAGCACTGCGGCCCCCAGCACAAGACAAAGACCTCTTTGAGCAGGTCCAGAGGAGGGACACAGAAATGGTCAGGGGCTGGAACCCCTCTGCTGTGAGGACACGCTGATTGAGTTGGGGTTGTTCAGCCTGGAGAAGAGAAGGCTCCAGGGAGACCTTAGTGTGGCCTTCCAGTACTTAAAGGGAGCTCATAAGAAAGACGGAAAGAGACATTTTAGCAGGGACCCAGTAAAGGGCCAGAACAAGGGTAACGATTTTAAACTAAAATGGGGGAGATTAAGATTGGAAATAAAGAATACATTTTTTCCTGTGAGGGTGCTGTGGCACTGGCACAGGAATCTGCCACCCCTGGCAGTGTTCAAGGCCAGGTTGGACAGGGCTTTGAGCAACCTGGGTCTAGTAGAAAGTGTCCCTGCCCAAGAGAGGGGAGTGGAACTAGATGAACTTTAAAGGTCCTTCCAACCCAAATCATTCTGTGAGTCCATGGTTACACACCGCCCTTGTCACAGCGTTACCTGAACAGTAAGGCCCAGTGGAGTCCAGAGCAAACCCAGGGGGGCACTGATTGCTACGATCTCCTGTACGGTGAAGGAAGCACATGTTACTTGTGGATGAAAATATGCCCATTTTATTACTTAAAAAAAACAACCAACCAACCCTTGAGAAGTGCAAAATGGATTCAGTAAATAGGAAATAAAATAAAAAAAAAGGCAGTACATTAATTGTTGGAGGAAATAAATGCAAGTTCAGTAAAGGCTTGACCAGATTTATCATAACTTAATCTGGGGACTTCCTTTTCTCAGACCGCTTTTTAAAGTGGTAAAAAAGAAAAATCTTACTTGTGTTTCAAATCGCACAGTGAGTTCATGGTCTGGCAAATGGGCTAATCATTATTTTACTACATTTGTTATCAAAAGGAAGGGCTGCAATAGGCAATCCTCCTGATTCGTTTACTTTCAAAACTGCGTTGTTTTGTTTGACAGACTGTGTAAAAAGGTAACAGGGCTTTCTGCTAACCAGTTAGGCTCTCTCAAAGGAAAATCTGCTTACACAAATGTATGCCCTAACCTGTAAGACCCCCAAGATAAAGGGTTAACAAAAGCCAGCAGTTAGTAACGCTCAAACCTGGTACAGTGGGTGAGGGAGCTACTGGCCCTGCGTTAGGGCTCATCAGGTTTACAGACTGTCCATACTCAGGTGTCTGCACAGCATTCATATCTGGCCTTAAAAAAATACATCAGTAAAGCATCAAGAAAGTTTTCAGGCTGCAGCTCAGCATGATTTTTTCTTCTGTATATGTCAAATAATTCCAGAAAAGCTCAGTTTGAGGAAAGACTTGGGCCATTTAACCCATTTTAGTGCTGAGTTTTGAATGTTCTTCCACCTCGGTATTATCTTACTTACATTTGTGGGTTTTCCTGTGAGAAGAAAACACACCATCCTTAACTGCTATGCAAGACCAAACCCGAACATAAAACCCCAGCAACACTTGACCCTCCACAAAAAGTGACAGTAGTTTCATTGTAGAGAATGAAAGATATGTGCAAGGAAATGGAGAAATATTTTAGGTTGAGGGTCTGAAGCTACTGGTGATGCTGTCAGCAGTGCTTGCAAAGGCAGACGAGCATCATCAACGAGACCTGCAGATGAAGGGAAAGGGCAAACTGCAATAGCTCTTACAGACTAGACTATCAGTACATTAACAAGACACGTAGGTGCCAGGATCTAAACTAACATTACCCAAGTGTCACAGTTTTCTCCTTCAAGGCCATAACCAGCTTTTGAGAAGAGCAGCAGTGCATTCTGAGAAGACAGGAGATAACTCTTCCATTAACCTGCGTTTGTGACAGACTGGAACAGTACCTTTGGCAATGGATGCATGGATCTGAAAAGCTGCCGTTTGCTCCAGCGCGTTGTACTCTGTTGTAATGGAGGAAGCGTGGAGTGTTTCCACCAAGAAAGGCATCTTCCCTTTCTTGTAATCATAGGTGATGGTGTGTTTCCATGTGTAGTGAACGCTGACTCCATCTACCGCAAAGAGACGGGTAGAATGGGCGTAGAGCTGTTGATTGTGTGGTTCCATGTGTAGGGAGCGCTGACTCCATCTACCGCAAAGAGACGGGTAGAATGGGCGTAGAGCTGTCCAGGGCCTGTCTGGATGTAGTCTTCTGTGTAATCCTGAGAAAGTGCGATTCAGGCATCAGCCACCGCAGTCCTCGTACTTTAATGCGGTATGAAGTCTATTCTGAGGAAGGCATTTTTCCTTAACAGCCAAACAAACTGTATTTCATGTGCCAGACCTGCCTTTTTTACTCTTATTTTAACTGCTGAATGTTAAAGGCATCTGGAGTAGTTTTTAAAATAAGAACAGGCAGGTGTGCTGAGGGTCCTGATGATGGGCACTACAGCAGAGCATTTCCCAAAAAACCTGAAAATTATTCTTGCTCAATAACTGGCTTTTGAGGTCTAAATATTTCTTTTGTATCCTAAGTCAGATGCTGACAACCTGTGCTAAATAAACGCTCAGTAATGACAAACTGCCACTGAAAAGAGGAGTAAATAGTGGCCAGGCTACATATTGCAGTGTATCAAAACACCAAGAACTGCATGTGTATTTATAGCACTGGAGGATTAATATTAGAACAGTTTCACTGGTCATCTACCACTTTTTAATTACCACCTTTACAGAAATTAACACCTTTATAGAAACATCTTTGAAGAACGTTCTTTCTTTCACAGTAAAACCAATTATCAAACACCTGGTTTTAACCCAAAACTTCAATCCTGCATATTACATTAAGCAAAATGTTTTTCATGTCTTATGCTAAACCTGAAAGATAGAAAAACAGCTCCTGCAAACTCCATCTTTCGGTCAGGAGTACGAGGTCAGTATGAAAAGCTGTCTTACTCAGGGAGCAGCAAGGAATATTTTCTGGAAACAACAGTAGTGAGATTATAACCCTTTGCCATGTGATCATGCAAACTGCCCTCTCTGATCACTCCTGAAACAGATCAGAGAGGAGTATCATTCTTTGAAAAAACAGACCCTGTAAAATATTTCAGATAACTTGCACAAAAGGCCTGTTTGCCACAAGAGCTGTCTCCACAATACAGAGCTTGGATGCTGTCACAGAAAAAGGAGCGCATCGTTAGCAGACGCGTGACGGCGTGCATGGCCAGAGCACACCAAACACCCTGTGATGTGAGCTGTTCAGAGTCTGTTAACCCCCTATCCTGGCAACTTTATTAGCCACAGGAATGTTTCTCTGCCAGACTAAGTATAGCTGGAGCTCCAAACAAATCATCGGTAACAGTCAGAACTTTCTGCAAGGTGTCATGGTATAAAAGAGCTGGTGTCATCTTCGGGGAAGCCAAGAAGTCAGGCAGGTTTAAGATCATAGAATCATTTGGTTGGAAGTAGACCTTTAATACCATCAAGTCCAACCGTTTCCCCTGCACTACCAGGGTCCCTAAACCATGTCCCTCAGCACCACATCCATACATCTCAAACACCTCCAGGGATGGGGACTCCACCACCTCCCTGGGCAGCCTGTTCCAATGCCTCACAACCCTCTCTGTAAAGCAGTTCTTCCTGACGTCTAACCTAGATCTCCCTTGGCACAACTTGAGGCCGTTTCCTCTCGTCCTGTCATTTGTAACATGGGAGAAGAGACCAACCCCCACCTCTCTACAACCTCCTTTCAGGGAGTTGTAGAGAGGAATAAGGTCTCCTCTCACCCTCTTTTCTCCAGGCTAAACAACTCCAGGTCACTCAGCCGCTCCTCATAAGATTTGCTTTCCAGACCCTGCACCAGCTTTGTTGCCCTTCTCCGAATATGCCCAAGTGCCTCAACATCCTTCTTGAAGTGAGGGGCCCAAAACTGGACACAGGACTCAAGGTGTGGCCTCACCAGTGCCCAGTACAGGGGAACAATCACTTCCCTACTCCTGCTGGCCACACCAGTGCTGATACAAGCCAGGATGCCATTTGCCGCCTTAGCCTTTATCGATGCACCTTTATAGCTCTGCTGAAAGCAACACCTGACACGCTGCCTGCGTTAACTGCCTCAACAACACTTCCCAATATGAACACTTCTAACAGCTAAATATCTGCCCTCCTGCTGACAAATCTTTGATTCCAAAGACAACATTAACCCAGGCACAAAGTAAGTTACATACAGTAAAACAGTTTCCAGGACAGAGTGTCTGCTGCTTCACTATAGATGAGGGAAAAAGAGGGTACTGGTGATAGAAGGGGTCACATCTCCAGCAGCTTTACCTTCATGTTGACATCAGTGACTGACTGAAGCTGCAGCACGTGGCCACTCACAACAACATCCAGCAGCAAGGCTCCATCTGAATCCAAGCCCCGGGCAACGTGAGTCATCCGCAGAATCTCACCTAGGAATTTTAAGAGCACATTGATTTATGAAATATCCTAGCCAACAACTCACGTTAAGCCATACGCCATCTGATTTTATACTCGTATTTTTATATGTCATTCTATGCCTATAATAGAAAACACAATGTGTTTCAAATTACAGCACTAAAAGCTGTATTTAAGTCTCAGAAAGCCGCAGTCATTCAGAATATATTGGTATAACCACAAGACTCAAAGTTCAGCAACAGTTATGTGCTATTTTTTGAGAATTGCAGGATCTATCAAGCTTACAGAAAGCAGAAAGAGATGATTTGTCACGGGTAACTAACCAGTTGCAAACTCCACTTGTGTTTCTCTCTTGAAGACAGCGTCAGTGAGCGTAAACCCATTCATTGCTTCTCCAATTTCTTTTGCAGTTGTCCAATAAACTGGGCTGAGTATAGAAACAAGCTTTCTCATCGCTGGACCTGAGGGAAACGTGACATAATTAAGAGCTTTTTTCCTAACATCACATGACAGTTGATTATGAAGACCTAAAGTAGTGTAAAACCCTTAAGATTTAAACCAGAAAAAAAAAAGCATGTATTGGTATATACAGAGGAAACGTTTTACAAATACTAATGTACTGCAAGTTAGTATTGAAGATTCCCCTTTCCGCTCTCTATGAAAAGTTTCTTCAGACAGACTTAATGAAACAGTGGTGAAAACTGCCATGGCACAGAATTCACCCTGGCTCAAGGCAAAAGGTGATAAAAAGGTAATGAAAAGCCTACCAAGGCTGCGAGGGACGTTTGTAATCTTTGCTTGGATTACTCTAGTTTCAGAGTTGGGGCTGTCTGTTACTGTGGCGTTCAGGAAAGCAATTCCAAATTCAATATTGTTAATATTTCCAATGATGCTGCCTTTGGCACGCGAAGGCCCACCTGAGCAGAGGAGGGAAGGGAGAAAGCAGAAGGCCTATGTGAAAACTCTGCTGTCTGATGTTGTGGGAGAGAGAAGATTCACAAATGTTGTCCAGCATTTTAAGAAATAAGGATACATCTGCATACATTACTACATAATTTGCAAAAGTAAGGCTCATGTCCTGCAAAAAACCAGGATGCTGTCATCACGGCTGTACGTAAGCGCTGTGAGATACACGCACAGTAACACGGGAGTCACCTTACGCACTCACCCCTGTCTGGAAAGCAACAGCTGCTCAAAGCATTCTCTAGTGCTGTGGGAAAGGTTATCAAAAAATACACCCAGTTCAAGAGGCAGGGGAGATTCAAGCCAAAAAGATTCAGTTACTTGGGTCAACTGGCCAAGACATGAGGAAGGGCTGTCCCCATGCTGTCATTGCATGCCAGCTGCAGCAAACTCACCCGGACATGCTTGGGTGTTACACCTGGATACTTGAGAGGAGTCTCCAGGACAAGGACGTCCTCGATTTAGCGGGGCTGGATTGCTGCACAGGCGGAGGCGGGTCTGCTCTCCTCCTCCACATGAAGCAGAGCATTGGCTCCATGTTTGCCACTGCCCCCAGTTTCCATCCACTGAAGAAATGAAGAACAAAGAAAGCAACTTTTCATTTTAAATGGGTGATCAGTGATGCTTTAGTGTTCATTCTTTCTTAATGGAACTAACACGTTTGAAATAAGAAATAGCTCAAAATACAAACTTCTCCCCTCAGAAACACACCACCTTTAAAGTTTTGTCAGCTGTAGTGGAGACAAGGAGGCTCTTCCAGAGGATGTTTCCAGTGTAACGGTTGGGGATTTAGCAAGAGCTGGGTCAAATTCTTCCCTATGCCACGTTGAAGAGGTGTCATTTCTGGCTGACCAGGGACACTTTGTACAGTGTAAATTACACATATCTCTCTGCACAGTCATGCAAGTCCCCCCCAGGAGCAGCATGCCAAGGGCAGTGTATGGGCAAGTGAGCTTGGCTTGCTCTGGGTGCTGCCTACTTATTGGCATTGCGCTACAAGGAGAAAAGTCGCATCACCCCCCAGGGCTTGACTGCCAGCCAGGAGGTTCTGCTGAGGTGCCTCATGCCAGTCTCTGCATCTGAGCCCTGGAAGTATCAGGATCCACAGATTTCAAAACTGAAACACACTGTCATGCATATGTAGACCCATCACAAACCAGTTCACAAAGAACTGCTGCCAATATTGAGAATGTCCTGGTCAAGACTTCTCAGTAGCCTATCGCTAGAGACAACTTAACTGTCTACCCGTAAAACCTAACTGCAAAACCGATGCAAGAGCACCAGAAACCAAACAAAACACAAATCTGGCCAATAAAGAACCAAAGCAGTTGGTGTCCAGCTAGTGGAGGCTGACGGCATGGGGTGCAACAGGCAGGGGCCCACACCTCGGGTGTGCAGATGTGGCTCCAGATGGGGTCCATCACCAGCACATAGGTCAGCAGGATGCTGAATACACCAGTGGTGTACATGGAGTTGGAGCTCCTGCATCATCCACAGGAGAAGGGTGTGTAATGGGGAGTGCACAGAGGAGAGATTTAATTATTTAATTATTAAATCAGAATTAATACAATAACAACCCCTTTCTGGGATGAGTTATAGAAGGGTGTTTAGAAATTTGTGGGTGTTTAGTAAGTCTCCAGCATTGTGATTTGTCTTCTGTGTTGCTGATACTGATCCTGAATGTGTAAGTTCACTGACTGCCTCCGAGTTATGTATTGTCAATAAATTAATCAACTGCTTGGTTGTCATTTTGCTTAAAGCATTTGAGCTGAGCATTTTTCCCTGCTCTCGGAGTACATTATGAGAGTTCACTGGGAGCCTCATTAACTGTATTTAGTGTAAAAACTAAGTAGAATTACTCGGTGTAGGAGAGATTTTCATATGCTTTGTCTTGTTTTGAGTTATTCCACCTCATTCTGGGGAAATCTAACATGTGAAGGGGGTGACAATCATTTAAAGAAAAAAGTGAGGGTGGATTATTAGACTGTATGAAATTGTAAGTCATTACAGGAATGTTCTATGCTCCTGTCATAACACAAGAATCTCACACACGTTATGTAGATCCTGAAGTCTTCCAGGGAAAGCTGTGTTTCACTTCTCTATTGGTCCAAGCACTCACCAGGGCACAGTTCAGCGCTGCATCTCTGGATCTGCATGTCAGCCCCTGCACATGCCCTCCCACCGCTGGCAGGGCGGGGATTGTCGCAGGTCCGGTATCGCCTCATCTGGCCTCCATTGCACGTTCGACTACAAGTTCCCCAACTACTCCACGGGCCCCAGTTGCCGTGAACTGTAAAAATAAGTTGATTTTATCTGTCTTCCTCTTAATAACAGATTCTTAAAAGCAGACAGTCAAGCTAGGAAAATATTCCTATTGGAGAATAACTTTTTAATTTCTTTCCCCAAAATAAAGATAAAAAACCCAGGACAATGAAACATCAAGGAACACCACCTTGCCCAGCATTCAGTGATTGCTCAGACTGTATTAACCAGCTCTGGAACATCATTGTTCACTGTAATCAAAAGAGTCTCTGCACTGCTGTGAGGTACAGGGGGATTCACTGTGCAACTGGCAGCTCTCACTTCAGCGAGGTGCCTGACCTCTGGCAGTCCGGCAGGACCTTATGGACCAGCTGCTCCTGGTTTGTGCTCCTAATAGTTACTGTTAAATGTCCCAGTCAGGCTGGCTGACAAAGAGATGCTTTTATTCCTGCCAGACAGCTAATACCCCTGACTGTGTTCAGCCCCCCTGATTTTCATGGCAGCGTGTGATTTGAGGAGGGCTCCCTTCCCCTTGTACATGCATACAAACCCAGTAAGCACACCGGCAGCCAAAGCACTTACCCGGACAGGGATCACTGTTGCAAAAATCAATTTGTATGTCATTTCCTTCACATTTGTGACCCCCAAACTGTGGGGCTGGGTCTGAGCAGTGGCGTGTTCTCTGCCTGCTGCCTCCCCCGCAGGACACGGTGCAGGCGCTCCAGCTGCTCCACACGGCCCACTTCCCATCCACTGGCGAGAAAGGCACAGCATGGGATAGTTACCATCTCTGACATCAGAAATAGCAAAGCAAATCAGTGCTGTGTCAGGGTAAAATTGACTGCAGGATGTTACTGACTCCATCTGTAGAACATCTCAGCTACACAGGGATTTCTACATAGGGATTTCCAGGAGTGAGAGCTGGAGAAAAGCATGACCTGTCTTCTAAATAACCTGTAAGCCTGACCAGACTCACGGTCAGGGAACACTCCATCCTCCAGCTCAGTCACACACTTTTAGATATCTGTAAGCAAGTCAAGCCTCACACAAAGCAGTCGCTGAAATAACCACAGCCAGTAGATGGCCAGTAAGTGCCATCCCAAAAGCCCAGTCTCCACTCATGCATCCTCCTGTGGCTGCTGCTGCACTGTCTGAAGGTGTAACCATCACCACCTTCTCACTGCTCCTTGCTATCGGAGCTGTGATTTAATGGCTCTGCTGTTTATAGGAGTTGTTACTAAATTTCTCATGAGGCAGGTCTAAGCAGTTCAGTAGTAGGGGCTTTGATCTCCCAAGACAGTGCCACAAACTGTTACAGGTACATCCGTGTGAACGCTTGAATTGGTGGCTGAGTAGAGGCCGATCAGTCGCAAACTATCTGCAAGCATCAGCATTGTGGCAGCAGCACATCAAGCCAGATAAATGTGCAACATTGAGCCCTCAGCTGCTCAATTGCCACAAGAACAGTTGTCTCCTCTACCTGGTGATAGTTACAGCGGGGACTCAGCATAGGACCTGGCACGTGCAAAACAGAGCGTGAAGTCAAGAAGGATCTAGTCTGAACTGCCTGCACATCCCACTTCATGCAATTCCCTTCATTACCCCTGCACTCAGCCTCAGAGGTCACAGTTCAAAAGTGGGACTTTTCCCATCCAGTCATGAAGAACTTACTGAAACGTGGAAGAAAAGGGTAAGTGAATAACAGAACCTAGGAAAATTTGAAAGAAGAAATGTTTATGGAACCTGTAATTTAACTGCCAAGGATTTAAAGCTGCTTTTGCACAGTGGCAGGGTAAAGGGAGAGAGACAGGCCAGGAGAAGAAACCCACTAAGTAATGTCTACAGAGGGATGCTAAAGACAGTGACAGGGGCCAGTGAAAAAAAAGGCTTGAAATGATTTTTATACTTTCAGAACTGGAAAGCTTTTGATATAAGATGAGTAGAATTTGGAAAGGAAATTACAAGTTTGTTATTGTTCTCTATGCGTCTGATGCATCTTACCCGGGCAGTGTCTCCTGCTGCAAACCTGCATCTGTGCATCAGACCCCTCACAGTACGATCCATCATAGGAAGGAGGAGGGTTATTGCAGAGCCTCAGTCGTGTCTGAGTGCCTTTCCCACAAGTCTCGCTGCAGGGACTCCACGGCAGCCAAGAACTCCACTCACCATCCACTGCAAAGGCAGCACAGCTATGGAACTGTTCAAACTTCGCAGCTGCTTTAACTTGAAACACAGCTTAAGGCAAAAAAGCTTCATTGTTTAGTATCAATAAGTGAAATATCCTGAACATGCCTTTGAAAATACCTTTGTCTTGAGCAACAACTGGAACAGTTTTCAAAAGAGAGATTAATTCCTTCCTTTCTGTTTTCTGAATACATCACCTCACTACGACCTTAGAACTACAGGGCTGAACGCTTGATCAAATCTGGTGTTTTTCCAAGCTATCTGGCTCTGACCGCCCCGTGCCAGGCTGCAGGCCTCAGCCAGGAAGGGGCACGTGAGCTAAAGCCAGCACACAACTCCGATGGCTACCAGTAAGCAGGAGCCAGAACTGGTTTTGTTGCCAGGTTCTAGAGAAATGAATCTCAGGCCAGCGGATGAACATTTGGCATTGTGGTGGTAGCAGAGCCAGGGAAAAATGGAAAATCAATATAATAAACATTGTGCAGAAGTAAAGATTCCGGTGGTGAAGGTTTATGATTGAAGTACAACCTGCCAAACAGGTTAGGTACCATCAAGACAGGAAAGAAACCTGAATGTTCAGCTAGTTAGGAGGAAGATGTGGCTGAAAATTAAAACAGAGGAAAATATACACATCGTGTCTCAAATTATTAACTTGTTTTACATGGCTTTTTAATAGTTGGTGGTTTGTTGTTTTTTTCATTTTGATTGGCTTTGCAGAATAGATTTAGATCAGTGAGTTTTTCTCTGTGAGAACATGGGTAATGAGTACTGTAAACCATCAAAACACATAGTTAAAATTTTTATTGTGGAAAAAAAATGAGAAACTGAGAAATGCTGAGAATATTCCTTGCACTTACTCTTGTGACTGTTTCCAAGAACTAGTACCAAAATTACAAGCAATTTTAAAAGAAAAAAATTGGGAGCTTGATTCTTCTATGATTTAAAACAAGCTGGGTTTGGGGAAAAAAAAAAAAAAAAAAGAAGCCTATGTGGGAAGCTGCTAATTTTAAACCACTCGTCTCTTACCTGGGCAAGGCCGAATGATACACATGACTGAATCCACAGCACTGCCACCACAGGGCTTCCCACCGTGCTGAGCTGGTGGGTTACTGCAGGTTCTGGTCCTGGTCCTGTTACCTTGTCCACAGCTCTTTGAACACTCTTCCCATAGCCCCCACTCTGACCAGTTGCCATCCACTACGAAACAGAAAACCCCACAGTTTTAATGAAAAAATATATCTGGGGTTATTTATTGAGACTTTCTCTTCCTTTCCACCTAAGTCAAAATGAATTCCAGCTTCTTAGAAGAACTGATGTGTCATGAAGCTCCATGGTGATAACGGTTCGCTGTTGGGGCACTTAACATAAGGTGTGTTAAAAGAACAGATTCATTAAAGAAATACCTGGGCACGGCTTGCTGTGGCAGCTGCGAACGTCTCTGTCAGGCCCCTCACACCTCCTGCCACCGTTTGCCGGAAGAGGATTGTTGCATTGCCGGACTCGCTCCTGAACGCCTTGACCACACGTTATGCTGCAAGGTCGCCATTCGAGCCACTCCGAGTATCCACCGTGCACTGCCATGGGAATAGTGATGTCATCATGACATGCTTGTGCTCATAACTCTCTCACACTGACACAGCGAAGTGAAAAATGCGCTTCGTCTAAGTCATACGTGGAAATTCAACTCACTTCACGTCTGCATTACTGCAGAAATATCTTAGCACAGGTCAGAGAATACTCCAGCTGCTTTGCAACAGTTACTGCTTGTGCTCCAAACTGCTTTTCTTGAGCAGCACAACTAAGTTATGATATATGTTCTGAGGATGGGATTGAGTTCAAGATCCTTTTGTTATTCTTTGTCTCTCAGTCCTTCACACTCATCTGTCTCACACAGCTGGATGAGTATAATGGAACAAAACCTCAGAAACCCACTAACTGGGCTTAACATGTACCTAATGAGTATAAGGAAGATAAGATAAAATATCTTCACTGTAAAACACGGATAAGATAAAATCTTGAAGGTATTTATCTCAATTAATGCTGTAATATATCAGTTTGATAGTCATAGAATCATAGAATCACTTTGGCTGGAAGAGACCTTTAAGATTATCAACACCAACTGTGCCCCAGCACTGCCAGATCCCCACTGACCCCTGTCCCCCAGCAGCACCTCCACACGGCTGGGAAACCCCTCCAGGGATGGGGACTCCACCACCGCCCTGGGCAGCCTGGGACACGCCTGCACAACCCCAACAGGGAAGAAATTGTTCCCCAGGGCCAACCTCAACCTCCCCTGGAGCAATTTAAGGCTGTTGCCTCTTGCCCTGTCAAGAACATAGTCACTACTGTGTACTTTGTGCACCTACCCTGGACAGTCAGTGGTACTCTAACAAGAGCAGATCCCACAAGGTTCCTCGCTACACACTCGTACTCAGATGTATCTTCCTTCTGCGCTGCAACAATATGCAAGGAGCCGTTAGACAGGACAGTCACTCTCTCATTGCTCACAACCGGATGACCTTGGCGGGACCATTTGATGATGGGAGGAGGCTCTCCGTTTGCCTGGCAGTTCAGCATGGCTGTGGCACCGGCTTCAATAACTGTCTCTACAGGTTCAACGGTAATGACTGGAGGACCTGGAAGGGAAAGGGTCTTTCAGGTAATGGCACATGGTTGCATTTTTTTCATTATATTGAATACTAACGAGGGCGTTATTGAAAACAAGGGTGAAAACAATATCAAGTGAATTTACTTTGACTAAAATTATTATTGTTGATCTTCCGCTGTCGAAATAGAGAAAAGTTAAAATGACAAGAGGCTACTTTTAATACGTAGCATCTGAGGACCAAAGCTGGGACTGAGGCCTAACTATATGAGCACACAGTTGTCTTCATTGATAAAATGTGTTGCTTCTCAAAGCCTGCAGGAAGGTGCAATAGCAATAATGTCCAGAGGCAACTGGGACATAAGTAGCACATCTATACTGCTTGAAGCTATAATAGAAAATGTCTCCACCAGTGAAAATATTTCTAAAATATTATTTCTGCCAAAAATAAAATATTGCTGGTGAAAAATGGGATTCATCTCACGTAACTTCCTGACTGTAAAACTTAAGAGTCTGGTTTAATCCTGTTGTATAGACACCCTCTCTAGCCCACTAAGAGAAACGGGCCCTTTCAGAAGGTGATTCACCCTGTTCCAAGCTGGCTTCTAAGATGAGGCTGAATTGCTCTCTATAAGCTTCGCTTCTCTGACCTCGCTCACTAGCTTAGGCTAGACTCTTAAATATTAATGATGACAGATGAGATTATCTTAACCTACAGTGAAGCGCCCAACCTCCAAAATTGCACTGGGAGCTGCATCCACCTGTCCCAAGGCAGGTGGTTGCTCCAATCTAGTGGCATTAAACTTTTTGCTTTGAGTCTTACTCTGAAGCGTTAGCGTCAGGCTGCGTTCCACCACACCAGCATCATTGGCAGCCACGCACCAGCCTCATTGGCAGCCACGCACTTGTAGTCACCCGCATCTTCATTCTGAAGAAACAAAAACCAAGTCGTCACATAACCTGTCATCATTATGAGGGTTTTACCTGCGGGTAGGTTTTCTACAACACAACACGGCACGTGCTAGGTCTCACAGAGGCATCCAGTCAGATTCTGAAGTATTCCAACATTTTGCTTTTATCAACATTAAGCTGATATTGTGAATTATTCTTACTGTTACTACTGCATTTTTAATTTCTTTCAACTACTGAATTCTGAGCATCAAATTCATTTTTTTATTTAAATGAACTGAAGGGAGCTGGTGTTCTTCACCCCATTTCAGAATACAGGCATTGGTTTACAGGGATCAAGTGGGTCTTGTTTGCACATGGAAAACACAACTGCTTTTCAGCTGACCTGCCTAAGGAGAGCCCTGGCTCTTTTAAGGTCAAAAGCAAAAGTCCCGTTTAATTTGGCACAGCCAGGTTTTCACACTCCAACAGTAAGTACATAGATTTGGTCCTTC
>NW_010404344.1:83040-98749 GCF_000710305.1 Buceros rhinoceros silvestris | reverse complement strand
GGTCCTGCCCCAAGGCCCCGATCGGCCGCTCCAGGGGTCCTGTCCCTTATCCCCTCCCCCGGGCAAAGCATCTGACCAGCCCTCGCCGACCCCTCGCAGCACCGGGAGCTTGACCGGACGGCCCGGGTCGTGCAAGCGAGGACCTAAAGCTTAAGGACAGAGGAACAAATTAACTTTCTAATTAATGTTGTTATAATGCGTGATTTGGGAGGACTGGCTCACGATTCTTTAACATGTAGCCTTTGAAAAAATGAAACGCTATTTCTAGGCCTATTTGTTATTTTACGAATGTGCATTTACACGGACTGTAGAAGATGAAACTAATTCTGAAGGAAAACTGCATTCTGCTGTGTTATAATTAGTAGTGACTTCTGTGTGACTACGGCATCTCCATCGATGGAAGTGTTTAAAAATACATAAAGCTCCCTCGGTTAAGCATGACCTCAGCAGAGTGAGGCTAGGGACAAGCTAGATGATTTCCTGAGACCTCCTCCACCTTTTTAATCATTTTTCAATGCTTTGCATGAATCTTTGCTAGCGCGATAACTCCCCTAGATAGTCTCAGTTGTTCTCTGAGGAAGTGGCCTTATTCTAGTGTTGCACAACGTGTATGAAATTAATGAGTTTTACTGTTTCCAACCTACAATCTAGACAAATGTGTTACCGGTGCATTGCATTATCTGTAAACAAAGGTAACATAGTTCTTCCAGGGAAAAAGAAAAGTGTTTTGAGGAAAAAAAAAAGTAAAATAACTCAAAATACATGCTGAAAAGATAAACTGGTTGAGCCAAAGTTTTTACACGCTCTGTTGATGACATAGTATACCCAACTAACTTCCAGTTACGGATCTTCCGTGGACATGAATCTTCATTTCTATCGCAGAGGAAATCAAGAGTTCCCATGGACAGGGAGGTAATTTTCAGTTAACTTGGCATGGACAAAGAATACAATATCTGTGTTTACCCATAAAGTCCATTTTTTTTCTCTCGGGTAAACAATCCACGCTACTCCCCGTCCTGGAAAATGAGTCAAGGTATATATCTGAGCAGTTGCAGAGCATGTATTGGAAAGTAGTACCCAACAGAAAGAAACTTTATATATCAAGCACTTAAAATCATCAGGACCTCCAAGCAAAGAGCATCTGGCAGCCATTTTAAGTAGATGAGGCTGCTCATCAGGTAGAAGTGTTTTCTAACTTCTAGTCTTTATAGAATTTTAAAAATCAGAGAATTTGCCAAAAAGTTTTTTTTTTTTTAAAAAAAGGATATGAGTGCCTGATTTTTCCCTTCTCCAATTCTACTTTTTTATTTATCTTTAGGAGTTCTTTTCAGCCCAGAAACTCTTCACATGCTCTGACCCCAAACATTGTTTTTCCTCTGCTCTGCAGGTATGACGCTTCACCACAGAGAGCAATAGAAAGCAGACAAACAAGATTGGGAAGAGACATAGAGTATTTATACCCTCACCATCTTTTTAGCCGTATCTTCTGAAAATGATCAATGCAGAAGGAAATTCCAAAGACCAGAAAAGGGTAAGATTAAAACATGGCGGGGAAGGAGGGGGCATGTTTCAATAAACATCCCAAAGTGAACAGAGTAGTATGGATGAGACCAGAAACCCCCAACTGGAAGGTACAGAAGAAAAAGACCAGCAAAAGTAGAGATGCAAAACTTGAGGAAACAGAGTTGTATAGGAGAAAGGAGGAAACCATAAAGCCAAGAAGATGAGGAATGCCCCAGAGGGAGAAGCCAGCGAGGGGAAGGACAAAAGGTGAGGTCTTGCAGGTTGAACTCGTCTGTTCTAGCGATTCATTGCCACCGCAAAGAAGAGGCTGGCTCCCCTAACCCCCATCATCCCCCACTCCCAGCTGCACGCTGCCACTGCCTCTCTTCCCTCTCCCTCGGTGCTTGTCACAAACCACTACAGCAAATGGAGTGCGTAGTTTTCTTCCCATTTAGAAGGCTGAATCAGCTCTCTGAGGGAGGAGATGAGTGCCAGAGCTGGCACAAAGGAAAGCCGGAGATTGTCTAGTTGGGAGCAGGATGCCGGGGGCAGAATAGGAGCGTGTATGGGAGTACCTTTGCAATAGTGACAGATCCTTACACTGGTGCAGCTAAGATCAAAAATAAAGAATATGCAAACAAGAAAATGTAGTAGAACTTTTCATGACGACAATGAAAGAGTTATGGGCAAATCTTATGTGGAGGGGGGGAGCTGTCGATCTGAAAAAATGCACATTCTCTCCGCACAATATAAGAAATAGGGAGAAAAGATTAAGTATTTTCATTCATAAAATCTTAAAGGATTTGGTAAGTTGCAGTTATCAGAAATTTCATAGTACAGTTCAAGATTTTTGTGTAGCTAGTAACAATATTTAAAACTAATAGCTAATTGCAGAAGGTGTTTTCAAAGGCCAGACCTTAGAACAAAAGCTTTCGGGATTTTGAAAGCAAGTTACAGTGGCTGTGACTGGACAGCTTGCTTATACTGTATATTTATGGTGGCCAAGGAGTCCATCTGACTTCAGATTGCCCAGGATTTGGGGCACTCCCCTGGTGCGCCCTGAGCAGTAAGCAGCTGAGCTGTAGTACTCCATTGCTCGCAATCATCCATCCCTCTCTTAAGCTATTTAGCAACTGGGATTAACATATGGATCTGTCACAGCGGTTCTGACTACCTTTTCCCCTTTCACATTCCTTACATATTAGCATTCATTTCTGATTCCTCCTTGGTGTTCCTTCCAAATTTCCTTCCTCCTTTATTTACCTGATAATGGGTACCCAAGGAACTCGTGCAGCTCACTTTGGGAAGTGTAAACTTCCAGGTCAGCTTCTCTGAACAGATGATACAAAGCATAACAGACTACTTCCTGCACTAAAGGCTACTCCATCAAGAAAAAAAAAAAATATAAACCAGAAAAATTTCAGTAATTAACTTTAAATCATTTGTATTGTATGAGGTACTGCTTCCTAGCATTTTTTTAATGCTTCCCACGATTCCCATTGTGGTTGTTCCTTACACTGCTTTAAGAGGCTGTAATGTACACTTTACACCTGCAGATGCAGATTACAGTAAAACCTCTGCTCCTTGTCTCCTATTTATCATCTGTTGTTGACAACAGCAACAAAGAATGAACAATGCTTCAGCTAAAATTTAGCTGCTTCCAACACAGAGCTGGGAAATTAGAAGGTAATTGAATTTTACTGTGCTGATCACTAATGAAGCCAGGTTTTGTTTTTCCAATATTACTCTATGAACTGAGTGCTTTCTCAACACTAATTGCACTTAAACAAAGGAAACTAGCTATACAGCTGCAGACAGCACACAATAATGAAATTGAGAAGTGACTACTTCTCTGCCGCGACTCCTGGAACTAGTGACTCAGGCTGTCTGATGTCACATCAGATGAAGTAGGAAAAAGTTTCCAATTCCACCCTGTTATGGGAGGGAAGCCAGCTTGGTCCTTACAGCAGTAATAACGATGGATCTGTCTCACCTAGATGTAAAGATCTATAACTCTCAGCTTTAGGCTCCCCTAGTCCATGGGAAGAAACAGACACATCTGGTGGACAATTTCTGTCATTCCAAGTCGACATCCAACTGAAGGGCCTACTTTGCCCCTCTGGGAGCTCATGACAATTAGCTCAGATGTCTGCGCTTCAGGCATCTGCAGCCAAGTGAGGGAAAGCCCACCTGGGAGCTGAGCAATGGGATCAGCCTTTAAATCTCACTTTGACTTTCAGAAAAGTCCTTAATAGACTCAGTGTCTTTATTCTTTTCATTTGGGAAAGCAGGGGCTACCATACTTCTCGGGTGAAAAAAAAGTCAACATCTTCAGGTGAAAAAGCTTCAAGCAAGCATGAAGGTCTTGTTTTGTTTGACCTTTCTAATAGCACATGAATGCAGCTTCCACACAGGGCTAACTCCAAATCTGGAAAAGACTTGCCTCTGTGGCTGCTGAAGCGGGGCCAAGAGTGATACTGCCAGCACACTTCTTCCTCGGGGAATTAGCACTTTTCTTATTCCAGCCAAATGTTCTTTTAGTCATTACAAGTTACAAGTTCAAGTCTATTTTCCAAAAAGAAGAGAGATAAAAGATGACAAACAAGTAAATAAAATGCATAAAGCTCTGTAAACAAAAACTAGAAACTAAGTGATCAGAATTTAGGGATAATACACTGCAAAAATCGTTTGTTCAGAACAAACTTTTTTTTTAAGTATTTATTTGCTACCTATCAAAATATGTTGATAGTTTTTCACCAGTTTTTAACAGAAGTAGGGGAAATAGCACTTAATGCCCATGAAGAATGAAGTGCCATCTCACTTGCTGAGATGCTCTCTCACGACGACATAAATCTTCTTAGATGGAAGAACTCCTATTTAAAAACAACTCACTGCAATTTCCTATATCTCTGAAACCTCTTTAGACGAGATCTAATGCACTAGAAGAGCATGACACTGTTGCAGCTCTCAAGGACCACAGCTGCCCAACTGTCGCTCTTACCTGTGGAAAGGAAGTTAGCACTTTATTCCTCTGGAGCAGATACAAAGCAGCCTGTGTTCCCCAGACACAAGCACTCATCTTGTGCTTGCCCCAGTTGGTGCAATCTGAGAGGAACTGCACCCTGTGCACACTCACGTCATGCTCCTGCACTGTCCAATTTTGTGAGGCCCAAAGAACAAACCAGACTCTAGATTACTAACTCACATCTGTAAATGGTGCTGTGCAGAGAGGCAGGAGGAGTGGATTTTCTTAAGAACAGCATCAGTAAGCATCTCCTGCTGGTACGTGGCATTGGTGAGGCTGCATCTCAAATTGTGTTGAATTTTGGGCCCCAAGAAAGACATTGAGGTGATGGAGCGCATCCGAAGACAGGCAATGAAGCTACTGAAGGGTCTAGAGAACAAGGCTGAGGGAACTGGGGTTGTTTAGTCTGGAGAAAAGGTGGCTGAGGGGAGACCTTGTTGGTCTCTACCACTACCTGAAAGGAGGTTGTAGCGAGGTGGGGTCAATCTCTTCTCCCAAGTAACAAGCGGCAGGACAAGAGGAATGGCTTGAAGTTGTGCCAGGGGAGGTTTAGATTTGATGTAAGCTAAAATTTCTTCACCGAAAGGGATGTCAAACATTGGAACAAGCTGCTGGAAGTGGTTGAGTCACCATCCCTGAAGGTATTTAAAAGACATATAGATGTAGTGTGTAGTGACATGGTTTAGTGGAGCGTGCTAGGTTAGTGGTTGGAGTTGATGATCTCAAAAGTCTCTTCCCACCGAAACAATTCTATAATTCTGTCTGGAGGCGGACCCTCCCCTCCACTCTTCCCCATGCCCTCTTCCTGTGGTCAGCTGGAGCTGCTGGGGCTGCTCCCTGTTGGGGCACCACCTGGGAAGGAGCAGCAGCAATGCAGAAGTAGTCTCATAGGAAGCTGAGACTCAAGACAATGTGTCCCACGGCCAAAACCAGCTTTCTGGTAAGCACTCAGTGTAAGAAACACAGCTGATGGATCAATCGCGAGGGAAACCTTTTCCATAGTGAAGGTGTGTTAGCAAGCATGCAGGAGGGTGCTAGCACAGGTGTGTCAGCAGCATTTCACACAGGTATTTAATTCTTTCATCATTCTTTCATAATTTTTTCATCCAATAGACCACTATATTCTATAATTTATCGGCCACTCTATATATACTGTATAATTTATAGGCCAATGATATTCTGTATGTGATTGTGCCCATTTCTGCACTATCAGTTACCAGCAGCTTGGCAAAGAAATTTAATCGGAAAGACTTGTAATTTTAAAAGAAGGCTAAATTACTTTGCATCTCTTACTTTTGCACGTTGTTCTCTATCTCCAGCATCAGTGACAACTCACTAGAATATCTTTAAATTAAAACTCCAAAGTACTAACTTGTAAATCAAAATACGACACTATCACATAGCATAAAATAGTTTTTCCACAAAAATTAGCATTTACCCTGTGGGTCACTAGAATTCATTTGGGTTTTAAAGCTCCTGAAGAAACTACCAGTTATCCTGCCATCTTTTTCTCTCCTCACAGGCTGCAATTTAAATAAATAGGACCAGTCACTGCTTTCGGAGAAGATAAATGACAGTTTCAGGCCTAATTTTTTTTTTTTTAATGCTTGGTTTTCCTTGCTGACAGAGCAAACTAAAATTGCAGACAAAGGGGCAAAAAATGAAGGAGAAAAAACTGGAAACAAACATAACTTCCAGGTTTTGAGTTTCAAAACAGCGTAAGGGGCTTAAGCATACAAGCCAAAACTCTTGGTGAAGTCTCATCTCTGTAAATGATACACATCTGGGAAAAGAGCAATACACTGGAAGATTTTTCTAGTTCCTGAAAGTGGGCAGAAATACTACTCTGTCTTTCCCTCCTTGTTTATCTCCTTGCAACTCACATTCACGGTAAACTGCATTACTGGGCTGAGCTCTCACTAGCAATTATCCTTCTCCCTAAAATGTCTTCTGAGAACTGGAGAGGGAAGAAAGTGTAATTTTCTTTCATTACCTATGACTTTTACAGAAATTGCAGCTATATTAAAAAAAAACCAAACAAACTAAAACCACTAACTTGAAACAAATCAGCTAGAGGTACATGGTTTGCTCGCTTTGACTAGACAGAGGAATGCTTATTAACAACGGGTAGAAACATGGGCTTCTATCTAGATTTACCATTTGGGTGTTTGACAAGAATTTAGGAGGGGGAAGGGCTTTTTCACAAACCTAAAGCGTATTCAAGATTGTTAAAATCCATTTAGTGTGCAGAGTAATAACTACACAATAAAACCTCCCAAGACGTAATGTGACTACTGTACATTTTGATTTAGTGTTGTCACTCATAAACCAGTTTTGGACTGTCAAAGTAATTATTTCAAGACTGGAACCAGACCAAGTCTCTTGTGACCAACAACAATAATATTCATAACATTAACAAACCTCTTCAGATGAAGTCATTGTTTAATGGGTTTCTTGCTATATGTGAAGTGGCTACAAACATCATGGTTCTGTAGTTGTCAATGATTTTGGGATCATGTAAGCAGATAGTCTTTGTGTTCTTGTGTTCTGGATTTCATCTGCAAATTAAGACACAGGGTATTATTATTCATAGCATTCGCTGGAGCTGGTCGAAAAGCTAGTGTTCCAGTTGAGAAGGATCTTTGATTTTCAAGTTTTGACTTTCGCCCGGTTGAGTCTAAAGACATTTTAAAACTTCTGGTTAACTGTAAATTCTTGTACCTTTTTTTTTTTCTTTTTTTGAGATAGAAACAGAGACATCATAAAGTAGTCTGCTTAGTTAGCAAAGAGCCGGACAAAAACTCCGCTTTCCTCTGACCCTGGGAGAGTGCACATGCAAAATGTTCTCAGAGTGGCAGTCCCTGGGAGGCATCCCCGTACATCTCGGCTCCGGGGCAGGGAGTCTGGGAAGCCAGAAAGCCAGCCTGGGAATTACTGTGAAATTAGGCTTTGCCACAGTCCTGTGACACCCTGAGGCCTTGGCACTGGCAAGCTGTGGAGCTGTGCCATCTCTAGCAGTGTCAAGCCCTGGCAGGCAGTCTGCCCTACAGCCAGGGAGCCCGCTGCAGAGCAGTGATGCCAGGCAGCCTGCATTAGGAACAGGAACCCAGAATTTTCAGGATCACTGGGTCTTCTTTTGGAGCACTGGATGAACTTAACCAAAGATATATGCACTCTGAGTCACTCCCGGGCCTTGGGACAGCCCAGGAGGATTTTCTCACAGCCGTAAGCCCAGTGTCCCTGTGCAGCCTACTTGTAACCCAGGGATAGTTCTCTTGGGCTGATGAGAAGTGGATTCAGGATGCTGCAAATGAAATATTTGAAGGACAGCAAATTGGCTTTTTCCACTGCACCAAATTTCTGCTCATTACTGTGATTAACGGCTTTTGAAACGTTTCTTCTTTTGTATTTATAAAGACATGCAATTACCTCACACATTGAGCTCGTTATGAGGTATTTTAAATTTGTAAATATGGTTGTCCACTGAGTTAACGATGAGTATTTTTACAGTGTGCTCTAGCAATTTACATTCACGGTCTGGTTTTGCTCTGAAGAACAGGTTTCAGTGTATGGTTACAATTTCCCTGTATGGAGATCTGAGGGCTTCAAGCAGCAATGAGTTTTATTTTAGCATCGTTTTTTCTGGCTATAAGTCCATTGTTGTTTTCACCTCAAGGCTGCAGAAACATCAAAGCGTATTTGTTTTCTAGCAATAAACTTAAATCACCTAACGATTCAGGCATAGCAGTTCCCCTGACCTGTCATGACAAGTGAGAGAATATGAGGGAACTGCGTTTGGCACTCAAAGAAGAGATGGGGAAATGCAGAATCTTAAACACTCTGGATGACTCTTACCCTAAGCCTGAAAACACTGTAAAGTAGGTAGGGGAAAAAAACCCAAGCACCTCCAGGTGTTCCAGGTGGAATTCAGATTCAGATAACTACCTGTTGGTGTCTATGCATGAGTTAGGTCCCCATTATGGTCACTGAAGACCTACCCTTTACAGACAATAGAGTCAAAAGAGTTCGGAGCATGTCAATCAAAAGCAGATGCCATGTTTGATCTGCTGAACAGATTCCCACACCCAGCTGAGTACGCTGACTGTGTGTGCCCACCTGTAGAAGCTGCCATTGCTGACAGGTCCACGTACAGAGCCCTACAACAAGCTGTGCCACGCCAGGGAAAGAATGACTGTGTTAAATACTTTTTGTCCAGCTGGCTGGATAGCCTGTTTCAACAGTCCCACGTTCACAGAATGCACACAGGTCAGAGCTTGGGGAAGGGATTTGCAAGAAGGCCTGTCTTGTATGTCCAGAAAAAATGGTTTACTACCTTACTCAAGAGGATTCATGGTCTAACTTGGTACTGAGAAGCGCTCATTGCTGAAAACTCAGCCCAGGAAACATACAGCAAAAGGTGTATTTATTGCACTTTTTTTTGCCCTGCAGCAGTCATGATGACAATTGCACCAAAGGTGACTGCGGTGCCATAAAGGTGGCATCTGACTCACAAATTAGTCCTCACACCAAAAGAGATGGATTTAACTGAAGAGTTATAACACGTTAGTACTCACAACTGCTTCCCAGTTGCATTCAGTGAAAGGCTAAACCACACCGCGCTTGGGTGTCTGGTACTCCCTGTTACCTGGAAACTGGAGCCCTGAGTGCAAGCACTGTTGAGAAAGTGATTTTAAAAAAGCATCAGGAAGATGAAGGCACAACTCATGTAAGACATGCACTGTCATCCAAGCAATTTCTCTGCCTGCAGAGCTGCATTGTTTTAAGCTGCAGGATCCTTTGCTGATGTAAGCATACTGAATCCCTCATGGCTTGGATGCCATTATTCCAGTATATCCCAAACTGGAGGTGTTCTCTTTGCAGAGGAGGGTGTGGAGGAAGGTGAAAGCAGGGCACAGCCCATAGCCTCCCAGATCCAGGGACCCAGAGGTGCTACAGCTGCAGGACTGATCAATGACACTTATGTTAATCTGGGAGAGGAAGATCCCCCTAGGCAAAATAGCTTGGGAAAGGCTGGGCTGTATAAAAATGCTGGCCTATTCTCAGGCAATTGTTTGGAAAGAAGGTAAACTATGAATTGAAAGCACTACAGCTATTCCTGAAGAATGCCCCACCAACCTGCTCTCCTGCTGCAAAAGAACGCCCAGTTCCTTTGTAGTTAAATTCTTCTCCAGTGAATTGTATTGCTTTAACTGTCCTGGTAAGACTCACAAAAATGTATGTACAGAAAAGGCCTGGGAAAGATTCACCGCAGTTTTACTCTAGTTTGATAATACTCATGATTTCAGCGAAGCCAGCATAGGGGAAAGCAAGAACAATGCAGCAGTGAAGCAGAGCCACGCTCTTTTCCCCCTTTTGTCCTTGTCTCTTGACTGAAAGGGGAAATCTTGGAAGTGGTTCTATAAGCGACTTGTGCTCCTAAGCAGAGCCAGAATGCTGTGAGCCAAGCGCTGGGCTGAATCTCCAAACTTTTACTGTTTATATGGAAGCTTACATTCACTGGCTGCAGGAGCTTGAGACCACTTCTCCCCGCAAACAGCTGGGAGGTATCAAAGCCCTTGTGAGCCATCCACCCATTCACCTCCAGTTAGTTAAAGTGTCCACAAGATGCTGAGAACACCAGAGAGTGTTAAGCAAAAGGAATTCTTCTGCACCAGACAAAGAATTTAAGCTGTTTACAACCTTCTGCTCTCTAATGTTCCTTACCACCCCGCACCCCGTCTAAAATCTTCCTTCGTCTGTGGTACCTTGTAGCGACAGAGTTAATGAAAGCCCAAGCCGCATTCCAAGGATGGCAATACAGAATGAGAGCGACCTCAGCATTGTTTTGTTAAGATCTCAAATTGCCAATAGGGCAAAATGAAGTAATGCTCTCTGTCAACATGTAGTACGCTCTAAAAATGGGACTGCCTGTTCATCTCTTAGTAAAACATGCAGAAAAGCACTATTTGATCAGCCTTACAGCAGCTGTCTGCTTGCTTTAACTTCTTCCTCGGGATTTATCTGAAGCATGAAACTGCTGAAAGTCACCAATGAGTAAAAAAGGCAAAAAAAAAAAAAAAAAAAAAAAAAAAAAAAAAAAAAAAAAATTAAACATATTTACAAATAGCCCTAACTTTATGTGTCTGGTCTTGAGTTAGCATTTCTTTATCGGTAGAATTAAAACAAAAGTTAGCTAAAGCACTGAATGTGGAAAATTGATTTCCATGGACTTCAGTATTAATTTATAAAACTGGTATATCTTTTTACAAACAAAAGATTACTTTATTAGTTAACTTAGAAACCTCAGACACGTTTCATAAATTTATAGACAGATTCCAGATTGAATTTTGCTGATCCAGGCTTCTTAGGCAGAGTTTATGGAGCCAGACTAGTCATATGAGCTATTTCTATAAGCCTCAGGTAAATATACACAGGGTTTGTGTTAGAGAAAGTGTTTTTTTCTCTTCTAAAAAATTTAAGTTAATCTTAAGCAAACCCAAAAGTTCTTTCAGTACATTTCGTATTTGTTATTTTTGATCCATTTTGGGAAGCATTTTCCTTCCACAGATCTACACTGCCCCTGCTTCTCTCAAGCGCACTTTAACTCCTTCATTTCTTTTACCACGCTGCTTCACAGTCGGCTGCTCTGGTCTCTGAGCTAGAAACAGCTGGACGGCACTGCTAGAGAAAAGGAAACAGGGGTTTCAGGCACTTCCTTCTTCCCAACCAGCAGTGCTCACGCCTTCCCTTTCCCATGTGTCTACTTTAACTCAAGTCTCTTAGAAAGTTGGAACTGTATTGCAAAATGAATTTAGAAGTTTAAATTTTTCCTCATATAGCTGAAGTGCTGATGTAGATGCAATTACAGGCATCAAATGGGTATGTTTTATTTCCTTTTTTCATTCAAAATGGCTATGGCCATCTGTAACAGCTTTATAAGAATATCACTCTGTCTGTAATAACTGGGTTTCCAAATTTTCAGTGTACATAAAGCTGTAATTTGTAAACTCAACAACCCAAGCAATATCTCTTATTTAAGATCTCAGGTCAATGTTGATCTTTCATTGAAATGTCATGTACAAGTTCACCCATAAAACTCGGACTGAAGAACTCAAAGACAGATCTCCAAGTCAGGACTCAAAGTATCTGTAGCTTCTTCCTTAGGTATATGTGTGCCTGGCAGCAAGATGGGAATACGTCCCTCCCCTGGATTCCTTTATAACATCCCTCCATCCACCATTGGTACTAAGCTGAAATTTGCAAAGCTATTCAAGTTTTTTCCACTAAATGATGACATAGTATACTCACATAGGTAAAGGTTTGTTACTAAATTTGCTAAATTTTTCTATGACAGGGAATGTGAGAAAAGATAGTGTTAGCAAATAAAGAATGAAGAAACGGGTATGGCAATACAACGGGGATGACCAAACTTCCTGATCATTAGCCGGAAATGGACACCTTCGTGTGACTGAGAGCTTTCATGAGACCATTGTTCCCAACTCGAGGGCGTTTTGGGGCAGGCTCCAATGCTTGTTGGAGCAGCTCTCAGAGATGAAGACACAATGGCCAGGAGCTACCACCGCTCCTCTCTGGGACAGAACTAAATTTCACACAGAGATGGGGATCCAGTCAACCCAGCATTGTTTTCTGCGCGTTCCCTGTTGGCTTAGCTCTACTCAGAGCCAAGGATAGGGATCAGTCCCTGAGTCAACAGAACTTCACTGCTGGCCTTATGATGAAAGTATGGCACTTGAACTATCCCCCCCTTGTCCCTTGGTGAGACGGGCTACAAGCCCACAAGAGACTCCAAAGAAAAGGAGAGTAATGTTCACATGAGGAGAGACCCAGGCAGGTTGTCTGAGATGGGAAAGATAGGTCTTCACTTTTTGTTGGTACTTGTGAGTAGGCAGGCAGCAGTATTTTGCGGCTGATGGTGCCAGGCTCGGTGCTGCAGCATAGGCTGTAGAACACTTCAACAGTTGTTTCATGGCTGAAAACTTCCCATGACAGACTCTTTTGCTCCCTCAGGCTCCCAGCTGTACCAGCTCAAGAAGTTCTCTTGTGATCCTGGGTGAATCATCACTGTCCTAACAGAAATTACTGATCCCATGGGTCCACAGAGAGAAAAATTTTATGCTGCTCCTGATTTCATTTTAAGCAAAAGCATCTTGGCTTGCCTGAATGGTTTACACTGATAGTCAGACAAGATTTGACTGATTTCTAGCCTTCAAGCAGCCAGCTTTCACACATCCTGGTCTGTTGTTACCTCTGAGACCTACCAGCACAGTACCATGATGAACAGATGGTTGTGGTGACCTGTTCCGTCAGCCTAGAGGGATCGAGAAGACAAGGCCTATATATGTCTGTCTACCATCCGAATTATTCCAATAAATGAGATGATTTTTAGACTGCTGTGTTACCCTACTGAATTGTGAATGAATGCTCTCGGTATTATGTTACTTTAATTCAAAACCATTGTGAAACATCCAAACGGCAATACAAATAGCCCTCTTTATTTAATCACAGGCTGTTGACAATGGCTGCGATTCAAGGTAGCAGCTAACTACTCACATAGCTTTGAGCATGTTTGAAATCCAAAGACTGTTTCTACTTCTAAAGTTCTGTACATGCTTAAATCTTTGACTAAATCTAAGTCTAACTTGATTTTTTTTTCTCCCCTTGTGATTCTTTACAAAGCCTTAGGGCAGTGTGGTGAATCACACAGTAACCCCTGAAATTTATAACTCTGGGATTCTGCCTACTCTCTTGTGGAAAACTGCTCCTGAACCAAAGGCGGAGAAAGCTAAACAACTCTAGGTTTTATATCTGCTATATTAAAGCTCTATCTGCTACCTCCAGGATGACCTCAGGTCCAGGTAAGGATCTCAGATGGAGAAGCCATCTCTCAGGTGTATTATTTCAACTGGACAGAAAACCCTGGCAGAACTTCACACAGGAAAATCTTCCATATCGCTCCCTCTGTCCTCCTGTCATGACCTTTCATCAGTTCCTTGGCTTCAACTCTGAAACACCATCCAACAAGCAGTGCTTCACTTCACACAGTGAGGTGTACAATCCCCCCACCGGTGCAGCACACAAATGCTGCAGGAGGTACCAGAGAATGAACTGTGGCGACCACTTGACGGAGCCTAAGAAGAACATGTCAGTTCTGCTGCGTGAAGGCTGCCATCACAGACAGACCTACATTCTACCATTTCTGGTGGGAATCCAACCAAAACAAATGTGGGGGGACACTCAGCAGAAGAGAGGAGAGCGCTCTGTGTCTGCAGCAAACAAAAAACTGGAGCCACTGATGTCCCTCAGCCTCGGCTGCAGCTGGACTGTAGCACTCCTCTGGAGCTCGTGCATTACTCAGAGCCTTTTCTGCTTATTTTCTTAACAAAGCTTTGTGGACTTCTTAAGTGAGGGAAGGGACACTCAGATGTTCCCTTCCTAAGTTGTAAAAAATCAGATTAAATTTTGTAAACAAATATAAGAAATAAATCTCTGTCCTTTAAGGACTGCACATCCTTTATGGATGAGATTTAAGGTCTTTTAGGGTCTTTAAGGTCTGAGATTCATGGCTTTTTTTAGCTGACTCAGGGTCTTTTCATGTTTTAACTGTCACATTTATTTTCAGCTGAATATTATTAAATCACCAATACCACTATGGCAAAATTGGTATTAAATGCCAATTAAATAACGAAAATAAAACCAAATAATTAAATAATTACATATATATATACACAAAGGAAATTAAAGCGATTCCAAGATTGTTTGATTTAAATCCAGGAGTTAAATGCAAATATGTAAGTGAACTTGACGGTGTCTGTCGCTTCATCTGCAAGGAAATTCTTACTTCTTCCCTACATCACTGCAACATAAAGGTACTGTCAATACATGGATAAGCACTGTGCATTATACAAAAGAGCAGTACATTAATGCCCTGTGTTGTATAGAAAGTCTCAGTTTAAGATCTGAAGAGCAATAATAGAGAGGAGGAAAACTTGTAGCTACCATTTGTAGTGTAGCTGGTGGGATTTTTTTTCAGGTAAGTTCAGGGAAATAGATTAGAGAACTACATTTACGGGGCTCCTCCTGCACAAGCACAATAGGAACGAGCCTATCGTTCTCCTTGCAGTTAATAAACTATGTTCTCTTCAAACCTAGGTGGCCGTTTAGCCCATGTCTCTCAGGGTGGAATTCGTCTTGACTACAAAAAACCAAACAAGTTTCTCACTTAATGAGAAAGCTCTGAAAAGCTATGGTATCTATATTCTAGGTTAGACCAACAACATATGTTGCTCTACACTTGTCAAACACTCCTGCCATTGAGACCCTATGCAGACTCATGATGGGCTTAACCCGTCCAGTGGTGTGCTGCCACCAGAGGAGCGGTCCTGCTTTCCTCACGTCTATCTCATGCTCCTGGTTTAGTGGCTGTGTGGTGCTCTGAAGGAAAATTAATAGTCACCTGGCAGATTAATGTTCTGTCAGATCAGCTCCCCCTGAGGTCACTCAGCTGCTCTCTCTGATGCAGGGGAAGCAGGAGGAATGGATGATTACAGGTTCCCTTTCAAAAGTGGCCTGCAATTAGACTGGAGTAATAAAACGTTTTGTGCAACTGAACAGTCGCTCTCCTAAACCCCTGCATATTCAGGGTTTATTACTACTACAGAGGTTACATCACCCGTTGTTTTCCCTTTCTACAAAAGGACAGGCCCTATCAGCATTAGGAAGTATTGTTCTGTACCACAACTCCATTGTAGAATTTAATGTTGCAACTGTGAGAGCCAGGAGTGAAAATGG
The DNA here is from genome assembly GCF_000710305.1 of Buceros rhinoceros silvestris. Lineage (NCBI taxonomy): Eukaryota > Metazoa > Chordata > Aves > Bucerotiformes > Bucerotidae > Buceros > Buceros rhinoceros. The sequence goes on along the minus strand of NW_010404344.1, from coordinate 83,412 downwards.
ATTTGAAAACCAAATAGACAAGTTCCCAGTCATCAGTGGCTATCAAACAAAATTGCTCAGATTGTTGACTAGTTCAAGAAGACGCTAAATCACTAACCATCTCAGGAATGGGAAAACATACTTTATATACCTTATATTTACTTCTTAATTTTTCCACTGTCTTCTACAGTTTCCTTAATCATCTCTCTTACCTATCCTTAATCACCGTTCTTACCTACCATAGAAAACAGCATTATGGTGTTAGGGATCCTCTTCATCTCAACCAGTACGACAATTCTTATATTGATGTACCTGCATCTCACCGGAGTTGGGCACCTCATCTGTAATCAATGAGTACCTCGGAGGAAAATGCAACATTATCACTAGCATTCC
>NW_010404344.1:54636-82984 GCF_000710305.1 Buceros rhinoceros silvestris | reverse complement strand
AAAAAAATTCTACTTTCTCAATCACCCCCCTGCCATACCACGAGCAAAGGTCTACAAACACTGAACTCCTCTGTCAAGAGTTGATAGCAAAATAAAGCCTGAAAAAGGGAGGGGAAAAGAGATCCGTGAGGCTGAATATCTTCAAAAAGAAATACAGAACAGGAAAAATACGACTGCAAAGACAGTTGCTTTTGGACCAAAGAGAAAAAATGAAATCAGTAAAATGATATTTTTTACTCAAACAATAAATAGGAATAAACATTTAAAAGAAATATTAATTTTTAAATTAATGTATTTTAGATTTCAGATTTGATTTAAACTTCACCTGATGTATTAGCTTAAGCTTTGGCATGAAGAATCAGGTTTAGACAGATCAAGTTTCTCTGCAGAAGAGGTCTTTAGGTCTCACTAAGCTGGAAGAAACGTAGTCACTACTGCACTACTACAGGTTTCACTACTGCCGTTCATCTGAGCCCTCATTCCATGGGGCATTAACCTGCCTTATCACTCTAGAAACCAGGATGTCATAAAATCAGATCTGCAAAGGAAAGCAGGTGGTCAAGAATCCTCTTGAAGAAGCATGCTTTTGTGAACTTGGGGACAGAGGATTGGTGTGGACTTGGCTCAGAAATACGTGTGTTAATGCACGAACAGGAAACATGGGCTGATATACCGACTCCCGTTAAAGGAACATGACTTTCCACAGGATGGCTCTTCTGACTTTGATTTGAATTTATGAGCGATGAAGTAAAGCCAGGCAGAGCATTGCTTGACAGACTCTCCCATCCATCAGAAATATCACCCACTGCCTGTGAATCCCACTTGAGCTCCGAATCCCACTTGAGCCCCGCATCGCACCTGAGCCCCATGCACAGCCAGGCATCCTCCCAGTTCCCTGAGACACAGCTGCAAGGCAGGAAGACAGCCCCTTGCCTTCCCTGGAGCAAGGTCCACACCAGTAACTGACTGCAGGCAAACAAGAGGCAGCAAAGCCTTTACAAGCGCGCTACGGAGCTGATCACAGAAGATACGAGGTGGGCAGGAGGAAAAGAAAGAATAGAGCTGCAGACAGCTTTGGCACCCACGGACCACGGAGCACACTTACCCACCACGAAGGAGAAAGGCAGCCCTATATTTAGCAAAAAAGGCAGATAGGCTCTCTTGAGAAATACTCACTGCTTTGAAAGTTTAAGAAAAAGCAACAGCCTCATCCGTGCCCTTCCATGGAGGCCACCAGCAGCTGCCGCATTCCCCCGCTGTCACCACCTTATCTGCTCTCTTGCCTGCCAAGTGCTCAGGGTTGTCGCAAAAGCCTCTGCTCGCTCTCCCGGAGAGCCCTGCTCATTTACCACTGCTCTGACATGCAACACCCATGTGTGTCTTGGCTGCTGCCATTTATGAGCACGGACTAGGAAGAAAACCTAATTGTTTGGTAATTATTTCATAATTGACCACTAAATTTAGATTATTCAAGCTCATTCTCCAGAAGCAAAAAGGACATAACCTTAACCCATCGCACTGCAGACTTCCTAAGTCAGATAGTTGTGGGGTCTGCTGAAGACATGGTCCTGAATTCAAGCCTGGCGTTTGCTCTTTAAAACTACTTTTGCTCTGCCTAAATGTGAAGGATTCAGAAAAACTGTACAACGTGCACCACAGCTTTCCTCCTCATTTTCCACTGACACATTTTCCTCCACCCTTCCCAGGATCCCATGGCAGTGAGGCGAAGGGAAGGCAGAAAACAGCAGAGGTTTCCCTTTTCTGCAGGGAAAACAATTTTGAAGGGCCCTAGGGGATGGAGACTGCTCTCCCTCCACACATTTCGGAGCATCATGGAAGAAAGGTGCTTTCCAGAGCAAAACGAGGCACCCTGCAGAGACAAGGGCTCTTGGCTGTTCTCTTCCCTCTTGCTGCCATGGCTGGGGAGGCTTTAACATCACTGTTTGGCCCTGGGCATCCCCGCAGTGGGGGATGATGGAAGCTCAGAGGGTGAGGTGTTCTGTCCCCCGGGGTGCCTGATTTCCTGACAGACCCGGGTGGCTGTGATCTCCACCTCATCGAGGCTTAGCACCACTACACAGACACATCTTGCTCACCCGAGCAAAGCAAGACAGAGAGCTGTTGGAAAAACTTTTGCATTCACAGAAAATTTTCCTTCCATTCCTGCCCCTGATCTAAATTATCAGTAGAAAATCTCACCTTTCTTTTATTTTTCGATTTAATGGAATCTCCTGACAAAAAGTTATTTTTGAGGACAGTAAGCACTTTTTGAGGCAATATCGTATGACAATAAAGCCCAGTTTTTCCATACAAAATGAAGTTTCCTTAGATGCACTTGGAGTGCTAAGCTTGTTTTGAGAGCTCCAAACTCCATGGGTGATGCAAATCCTTCCTTTTTTTCTGACTGGTCTTTCCTATTTTCCCTAATACATAGTTTGAGTCACTGTTTTTCTGTGGTCTTACTTCTTGGTTCACCTGCAGTAATTCTTTTCTTTCTGTTAGTACTTAAAAAAAATACCAATATTACATTTTGAAATAACTTTTAAGTATCCCTGGCCCTCTTACACTGTGTATTTTCAACTCTACCTGCCTTCTTATGAAAGCTGGCCTTAACCCTGAAGTAATGTTACCAACTTTTTGGGCTATCCTGGTGCTTTTTTCAGTGAAGAGACTTTTTATTTGTTCTCTGTTCTTCCACAGATTATTCCCAGTCCTGCCTATGTTGTTCTGAGAGAAATGATCACTCCAAGGACTTAAAAGGAAGACAAGGGATAAATATAACTCAGAACCATCACCGTGACCTGTAATAATGCGGATACATGTCCAGGGCACGCATGCGTATGTGCACACACACAGAGAAACCCCCGCTACTTACAACTTGAAACTAAAACACACAACTGCTTTAACACACATTACATTCATGATTCTGCAAGCTTTGTGTAAAAGACTGAGGAGGATATAAAACTAAGCCCCTGTAGGGAAGAACTGGAGGTTATCCTGGATCAAATGAAGCAGAAGCATTAGGAACCTTGCCCAGAACACTCTTTGCCTTTTTATGAATTACACTGTGGTGCATTTAATTTGTTATCTATTAATGCCCAGATCCTCTTTCCCGCTGTTACTATATACCTTTTTTTCTCTGGGTTTTGATTGATAAATGTTTGGCCTGAGACTTTTTTCCTCTCATTGACATAACTTTATGACGTTGAATTTCCTCTTGGAAGTCACAGGTTTTGCTAGAACTCTCCACAGCCTGTGGCACTTTCAGCGCTCCAAAACTGTAACCTTCCATAAACTACAATAACCATCTAGTTTTAAACTCCAGATCATTCATGAAAGCAAAATATGAGCAAAATTAAATACAGATTTACCCTTGACACAAAGGTATTTGCACAAATGTCTTCAATAATTCCTAAACTCAGTTTGATTTTGATGATATTGGACCTGAATTTCACATCAACTGCCTTCCTTAAAAAACTTCTGATTGCTTCAAAAATACACAAGCTTTGCCAAGTTTGCTGTTTTCTAAAAACCCTGTTCCCCACAGTATATCAACCTGTTACCATCTGACCATTTAAAGAATTATCTCTTTATTTGCTTTTTGCTATGCAAGACAAACTGGCCAGCAGCTCCCTGGGCTGTTTACTTACCCCTTTACGAAGAGGACATCTCCGCAGAAACACGTGCCGGTATTGCCCCTTATCGTATCATCTGAATGGCTCTGCTTGTCCCTTCAGGACTCTCCAGTCCAAATCTCCAGGTCTAGCTTATTCCGAAATGTATTGCTTATCTGGAGAGTCGGGAGTTTGTTATGAGTAATGAACAATACACTGCTTTTCCTCATTAGAGACCTGCACAAACATTGGCTTGCTGTGAGCTCCGGGGCCGGGAGCAGGGAGTGGTTCCAGCTGGCTATCTCTCAGCACCAGCACCGGTTTCCCACCAAGCCCCAGCTCATTCCCTGGGGAGTGCAGACTAGCACCCCAGCCCCAATAGCCTTTTCTGAGTGACTGTGCAACAGGAGGAGGATTCTTCACTGAACCAAAACCTTTTTTCAAGTCACATTTTGCCACTTCACAATTATTCTGCTCTGCGTATCACATCATTGTAAAATACGTTCAGCAATTCATAAGCCTGGCGGGCTAGTGGCAGTAATAGGGTTAAGGACTCCTTGACGTCCAAGAACTGGCTCCCAGCTGTATCAAAGGCAAACCCCACTTCTACACCAGTTTATACAACTCTAAGGGCAGTGATAGGGGTGGGAACTCGTTCATCCAGCACTTCTGCCAAACCACTCGTGCTGTGGAACCACAGTCCAAAACATACAACGTTTAATAGCAAACCTTGCTTAGGCAGCTGCTGAAAAGTAGAGACAAGTTGCTTATACATGCAGAGCCCTGAATGACCTGACTTATGCAGACTTCAAGATGCTTCATAAATATCATCTAAACCCAAATATTATTTAAAACATCTATAAAGAAAACACATCTCTGAGAGTCAGAGCTCCAGTTCACCAAGCCGATGAAGTGGGCACTGGCATCCACGATCCACTTGCTGCTTCAGACGCAGGGTGTAGCGCCTGCAGCGAGGAAAGCTGAACAACATCTGAAACAGCTTCTGAACCCCCACAATTTCTGCCCCATGCAAAATCAATTTGCACCACCGTATACCCTCAGGCAGGGCACGACGGTAACTCCTGTTTCAGTTCACCAAATGCAGGTTAAACGATGACTACATCCTGTTAAGGGGCTTTCTGAAGAATGCGTGTTCATTTTAGGACAGCAGAGTTGTAGTCTCTAGAGCAAACAAGGTTTTGAAGCTGGGAGCACAAGACGTTGCTTCTGATTGCCTAGAAGGCACAATCCCGAACCACAGCTCTCCTGTGGACAATGCAGTACTGCCAACATCTCGCTCCCCTGCTTGCGGATGTTGCTTTTTCTGTGCTTATCACTGTGCTATTACTGCTCTTCAGTTATGTTTTAGCAAAAGTCATAACCTTATTTAGCATATTTTTACTATCTTCTTCTAGATACTATGGTGTTTTTAGTTTCATTTGATGCTTTTTTTCTACCCCAAAATATTGTTATAGCCTGGAGAACGAGTCTGATGTCAAGATGGGCCTAGCTTTGAACCAAGAGTGGAGAAATTTTTGATACGCTTCCAGATGATTTAATTCTCTAATCAAGTCTCCAAGTATCTGAAAAAAAAAAACTCTCCCATGGCCTGCACGTCTGTGAGATATAGGAGAGTAAAGCACCCAGTCTTTCAGAGCGGTAAGGTGCTGATTACTCAACTTTCAGCACATCCTGAGAGCTGATTCCAAACACTAATATTGCTTTTGGCGTCACACAGAGTTCTTCACGTAGACTTCTGAGGAGAAAGCAAGCGCAGGAAGGTGAGGGTTTTTTAATAAAACTTGCAAAGAAGAGAAGTATGGAGTTGAGAAGTGAGAGCAAACAAGCCAAAGCTGAGACTTAGCCAAAACCTGGCCGCATCATTCAAGGCATTTTTTTTTTCTATCCTCTCCATTCAATGTGGTCATGCATCAAAGGTTGCTCTGCAAAACTGTATTAGACCAAAATTTTTCTCTCTCCTCTGGCTAGTACCCATGGAGAAGGATGGATGTGCTGCAGAAACGCAACATAAACTGCTGTACTTGGAGACAAAAAATTACTCAGATGCAGAAAGCTCAGAAGCGTCAAAACTGCTCCTCAGACAAACCACCTTCTTGCCAAATTGGTGCCGTGAATTGTTCTAGGCACATACAGGAGGTAGGAACACAGCCTGTCTTTCTGCAGCGTGAGTAACTGAAACTGAAATTTGTACAGGTGATCAAAAATGACCAAAACCTAGGAGAACATCTTAGAACAATTCTGTTGTTAAAATAAAAGATGTTAGTTAAACGCCAAAGCATGCTGAACAAATAAAATCTTTTCATTACAAAATCAAATAATTCCCTTGTATATATCTCCATATACATAGATTTATATATATGGAAAAGGAGACAGGGCAGTGCAAATTTCCCTTCTGAGCTGGAAGCGAAATTTTCTGTATAGGCAACTCTTTCCATGTCAGAATACCTTCAGAAATCAGTTCAAAGGTAGGAGTGCAGGCTGACACAACAGCAGCTGTATACCAAGACAAAGCCCCCTGAACAGTGATTTTGTTCAACTTAAATGGGACCTTGAGTCATACTGCGTGGGAGATGTCAGTGCAGATGCTGGTCCTCCCGCCAAAAGCCCGCTCCCACCTCTCCCCAGTCCTCACAGGGGAATGCGCCCCTCTCTGCACCTCTTCCTCCTCTCTTGCAATGGAAAACAACTAGACTGGGATCACTTCACCAACGCTGCCTGGAAGCCAGAGAGACCGAAAAGCACATGGAGCTACCAGCCTCCCCAGATTCCTTGCACCAGTGATATGCCCAGAGCAGCACAATTCCTTCGGCACTGCTGTGCTGTCAGGGAGTCCTAGGCATGAGCGCAGACGTCTCTCTGCCAGGTGCTGCACAAACAGCATAAATTCATAGTTTACTGAAAAAGCAACCAGAACCTGAAATGGACACTCCCTTCCTCCAGAGCAAAGGAAGAGAAAATAAATAACTGAGATAGATAAATAGAAGTCAGTGGAGGAATTAGCGTCTAGCCCAGAAAGTATTTCAGAAAAAGACTGAGCCTCTAAAAATGTTAGTTTGAGAGAGCAGTGCAGTTGCCAGGAATCAGACTGTATTCCCACCAGGTTTAAGATGTTTTAACAAAACACAATTCATTTCTTCTGTCCTGAAAGAACATTTAAGCATTGTTCTAAACAGTGGGAATTTTTCTCAGCCTTCAACCTGTGTCTGTTTTCACCCTTAGCTTTGGAGAAAAAGGCTCTACCCTTGGAGGAAGAAAACCCCACAGGCTCACAAAAAATGCCACCAGTTTCACTTCCAAGATGAAAGAGGACTTGCAATTGCAAGCGGGTTCAGCACTAAGCCTTTGCAGCTAGAGACCATACAGTATTTTCCCTGACGGAGTATCAGGTTGAGCACAGAGGTGGACATCACCAGAGGCAGTCCACTGGCAACACAGCACTGAGAACACTTAATCATCCTGTTGTTTTTCTGCATGTTCATCTCCATCAGGTATTTAAGCTCATACAGAGGGGACAAGGACCATATTCTTATGCTGAGCCTGTGAGAAGGACAGTAACCACAGATGAGGCCAGACAGAAGTCTGGCTTTTACCCAGGAAGACTGACCAGATGGTTTGTCAAGTCTGCCTTTCTTCAACAAAAAGACACCCAGAAAAGTAAGGAACATCATGGGCTACGTCCTTCATACCTGTTACATTTAAGGTGAAGAAAGATATTAAAAAATGAGTTCTCAAAAATAGAAAAGAGTAAACCCCAAAAGAAGAACAAAATCATGACACCTGGTGAGCAGCTATCAATCAGCAGTAGAAACAGATTACAAAGTTTGTTTAACTGGGTTTTGCTGCATACTTCGGCATCTGAGCCATATATTGGCTGGGATGGGTTTTTTCCAGGCCTTCTTCTGAGCACACTGCTCCCGAGATGGTATTCCTTAACAACCCAAGCCACTCATCCAAGGCCTTTTCCAGCAGCAATGTCTTCAGAAGCACACGAGTCTGGGAAGCAGATTTGCTTATAACAATTTAGTGTGCTCATCTGGGATGATGAGTTGCTGAGGAACTCCTGTACCTTTGATGTCCACAGCACATGGTCTGATGGAATAGATCTACTCCAGTAGTACCGTCTCAAGTGGAAGAAGCACATGCCCCACATGGAAACACAAGTACTGCTGACGTTTGGTGCTTCTGTCTCATAGGCTTCCCCAGAAATTTCTCCTGAAACAAACCCTTTTCTTTCCTTGCATAAAATGAAGCTTGGCACTAACAAATCCAACCTAAACCAAAGGCTCTGGTTGGTTTGATGTCTTCTTGTTGCCAAAGCAGTATCAGACAGAAACCACTTGGTTTTTTCCTGAAGGAAAGCAAGTTCAAGAAATGTTATACAGCATGAATGTAAAGAAAAACTTTACGTTATCATGCAACTGATCACAGTTTCTTATCACATTAGGTATTCAAACTGTTCCGAACTGACTCTTGGAGTAACACTTGTAAACCATATTAAACATCATTTTAGAATACATTGATCTATGGATGGCAACACATTCATTACTCAAGAGTTCAGTAAACTAAAAAAAAAAAAAAAAGCTTTTTTCCCCCCAAGAAATAAATACCAAAATATGTCATTAAAATATTCATCCAAGCATTGAAAAAAATATGTTTAATAAAAAGCATTTTCTCAAGTCAGCAACTCTTAAAGCAGGTCAAAAAGAGTGGTTTGCAGGGATGCAAACTAACTTCTCATTTGCCTTACGGGCACAGACGATGTTTATGTATTGGTCTGTCAGCAGCATTCAGGTGACCTTCAGCATCAACTAGATGCCATCTGATGAGGTAGTGCCTGTGACAACCAATTAATTCTGCCCTGTATTTTGAACCTCTTCTTCTTTATTTGTCAATATTAGCAGAGAAGCAATAATGAGGGTGGAGAGAAGAGGTCTCTGCAATGCTGTCTTAGATTCAGGGCATCTTCCAGCATTCTAAGGAGTGTCCCTAGCTGAGATTTCCAGAAGGATGTCAGTCTGAAGCAAATAGGTGGTTGCTATGAGAGTTAGCGCTTGTACCATCCTGTGCTTGTTTTTCTTACTGTCACAGCCTGAGAAGAATGAGGTAAGTGACTCATCTCTCTCCGCACGTGTATGATGGCATTTCAACCATTCCTACAAGATCACAGCTTTGTGATCACGCTTCGTGACTTCAGATCACTGCTCAGGGAATCTCTGCCATCATGAAACCAGGCTTCTTCACAAACTCCTGAGACATTTCTACAATGAATACAATTAGACCTATTTTAAAGATGGCAGCTGAAACAGGGAACACCTTGTAAAAGATCACGCACGGGTGGCAGATCCACTCAGTGCCAGGCAAGTACTTAAAGCACGAGATTCTCATGAATTTAAAGCTGAATTCCTAACTTCTTTGGATGGAAGAGATTGGAAGCCATGCTGAAGAGTACTATTAAAATTAAATTCAGCCCAAAGTCTCGTGGTTAAAATAAATTTTAAACTGAAAAAAATACATGAGAAGTAACAAGATCTGCAATAATGCAGAGGAAATTAATTACCTAGGCAGACTCTTTTTCAAGTTCATGACTCATGCCAGCATATAAATGTCTGCGTGAAGCCAGCTCTTAATGCTAATTTTGTTCCTGTAAGAAAATTGTAACCTTCTCTGTAAAAAAATGTGTGCATACCTTGCTATTGATTTTGTAAGAGTCTGACTGGCAGAATGCCGTACTGTAACTGCAGATTTCTGCTAACACTCTAAAATGTTTTACTAGTTTTTTTTTCTTTCACCACAGATATAAAAGACTCCTGGCCACGCTGCATTTAGCCTCAGCTGCACAGAAGCTGTAGTCACAAGCACTTCATTTCTTCCTTTTTACTGAATCTAGACATGTCAAGTGTACCACTTAATAGGTCACAAATCCCATTCCATATAATGACAATGACACGGTACAAAGAGAACAAAGAGTGGGAGTAAGAAAAGAAGATGCATTCTTGTTAAAACTAGTCCATGGTTCAAACCATATCCCTCCTTTCACTCCCCTGCCACAAGCTGATGTGTTTGTTTATCAGCCGGTACTGGCACTGGGTTGCAGTGCCACGGCGCTGACAGGGTTTCTGAAGGAGCTGGCCCTATCTGCCTCCCAAAGACCCCTTCTTGGAACAATCACCTCTTACCACAGGGTTAATTTAGACTCATGAGCTACCAACTGTTGGTATCTGCTTTTTATATAGGAATTACCAAAGTGATCCTTGTTTGGGTTTTTTTTTATCCTAATGGATCAGAAAGCAAATGTGTCTGGTACTGCATGTGCACAGCTGTACTTGCCCATGTGCTGCCAAAAGCTGCACGTGCCACTGCAAAACGTACCCATTACAATGGCAGCATCTCTGTTAGGGGTCACGAGCTCATTAAACGGGGGAAAAAGAAGCACGCGTGAACTGGCATGGATGTTTCTCTCTGCTGGAGGAGCCTGGCCAGCGTGGAGAGGAAGGAGCTGCCACCGTGGATGCATCAGCGCTGCCAGGCTGCACCACCCCAAAAGCTGTTGCTACTCCTCATCTGCCTTAGTAAATCCCTGGCAGAGGTTGGGATGTCAGCATGACGCTGTCACCAGAGGTGTAATCAACATGAGGACCTCCTTGCGGCAGGCCCTCTCCAAACACGCAGCCACACAACCACAAGGGGTCTGAAGCACCACGTCTGATAAGGCACTGAGCATAGCAAGTTTTTTGGCCAGCAGACTGAGAGCAGGTCAAGTGTCGTGGCAGCCCCTGACATGCCACAAGCTGCCTTCCCGTTACACAAGGCAAAAACAGCCCAAGAAAAAGAACAAGATGGGGAGAATCATTTCCTCCCCACTGATGCCTTCCCCTCCCTCGCCAGCTCCGTGCCTGTGGCAATGTGCACAGGGCGCGAGGCTCAGCATGAAGAGCTCCAAGGGCAGGGGGCAAATGCATCCTGTCACCTGCTGTACCCAGCCTCACCCCAGACACTGGGCATCCCGTGGACCAAGGGTGCTGGTGTAACTAGTCCAATGTTCACAGGAGCCCTTGGAGCCAGGAAGGGGTAGGAGACGGAGGCAATAGGGCGTGCGCCCATGTATTCCCACCTGCCTCTACCATGCTCTGCAGGGTGGCTAGGCTGGACCCAGGGGAAGAAAAGAACGGATAATAAAACCGAGAGAGTGCATGCTTCACTGTGTACCACGCAAAACCACACAATGCAGCGTTCACACCCAAACCAGCACAGCTCCGAGCAGGGATGTTTATATGATGCAGTGGCACATGGTGTGGAAGTTCTAGCTTGCGCCTCCACAGCAGCCCAGTGTTATCCCAAAGTGCCAAACCCAAGCAGCATCTCTGCATCCCATGTCTTAGACGACGTAGAGACAGCACTTACATTCAGAGGAGTTAAAGGGAGAGATAATTTGAGCATGCATTCTTTTTTTCAGTAAAAATTATTTATTTGGCTCATTTTTAAAGCTGATTTTAAAGGAGAAACGTTTTCTTGGTAAACTCATTAATTCTCTGTATGGATTCTCAGAAAGGGAAATGGAACATCGCCAGTGTTGCCTTCAATTGATTTTATGATTTTGTTATTATTTTTTATTCATAACATTGGCTTAGACTCTGCACACATGGAACAGTTAGTCAACCGGGGAAATATCAGCATTTCCAGCTAAAGGGAATAAAACCATTTGCTGGATGTTCCAAGGTTTCTGTGGCACATCAATGACATATGTTTAAATAGTTGATTAGAATTCAAGGCTAAGATGAATGAGGACATTCTCATTTCTTTCCTGCTGCTATGCTTTCAGGCTACACCTTTTAAATAAGACCTGGCATGTACAATTCATATTGCACAGAATAATTTATACTTAAAGGCTACAGCTCTTGTTTTCAGAGCAACACGTGAGCCATCTCCAGACAATATGTTACATTGATTTGCCCCGTTCATCTCAACAGCAGCAATGGAAAAGCATCTGCAGCAGTCTGTTACTTGACCTTCCTGAGCACTGCATCCGGACAACATGGCACTTGTTTGCAATAGCCACTCAGCACGCTGGGGAAGCACGGCGTGGTACTGCACCAGGCTCAGGAACCCATCACACGATAGACAGCTTCCAGGAACCAAGACAATTCCGGGGCTTGAGATCAAACTCACATAAGCTCATGATCATATTCTTGTGGTCCATTAATTTCGTCAGTGTCATTTCCCAAACACAAAGAATTCTGGTCTTTAGGTCAAGTCAATTGGTATTTTATGAAGTTTTATGGGAAGCTGGAGAAAGAAGAGGCAGAGTGAGGGGTTCGATGAAGCAATGGTCTGTAAAAAATATTAAGGATGTATTTATTCAACTAAGAGGCTCTTTGCTGTATGTATTATTGGATATATGATTTATTTACTGCTTGCTGCTCTGCTCAAGCTGAAGTTTTTTGAAGGCTTTATTCTGTATTACTAGAAGGGTGAGGGATAGCTATATTTTACATAAAATAGGGATGTGGTTTTTTTGAATACCTGAGAATATATTTGCACTTGTAACACAGGATAAACGCAAGAGCATAAATCAAAAACAGCACTACAAGTACATTGTCAAGGACATAGACCTTAAGAAGGCCATTTAGCTTCTGTAACCTAGGCCACATTTGGAGATCTACAACTGCAGTGAAAGGTTGTATCATTTCCCTCTGAAGCCATGCCAAAAAAATAACAGTTATTGATTAGTAGTTTTGAAATGTGTAATGAAAAGAAGATGCCTGCAGGTTCCAAATGCACTCCAAAGTGCTCCCACTTTATTGTTTTCACCGCACTGACTCTCCACCTGCAAAGAAGCATCCTCTCTTTAGCGGTGGGCAGGATCGCACTTCTCTGCAGCCAAGAAATTAATAGCCCCACCAAAGCAGAGGCACCTGCATCTCCGGTGTGCTGCTCAAGTCTTTGCAGGTATTATCAAACAGATGCAAAAGATGCACAGCTCAGCTAACACATGCAAATTTATTTTAAATGTAAGCACCAAGTAGGTCTATTATGGAAAGAACACAGAAATTAGTTGAGCCTGAATGTTGCTCCCAGATCTCTGGCATAAGACGACTTAAACTGAAATGAGGAATTAAGCTAGGAAGCGGGAGACATGAGTCAAAAACAAAAAAGGAGATAAAACCCCTTGGCATAACTGATGGCTGTTGTTGTCTGATCTTCACGTGATGAAACTAAGCTTGTAACTCATTACGTTAAATTACATTTCCAAACTGACCCAGTAGAGTAGAGAAGAGCAAAAAATTAACTCAGAAACTAAAAGCTCTCATTTTCCGTCACAGGTGGACACTCTAAGGGAATAAGAGAGGAATCAACAGCCATGGAGGCATCTTAACTTCAGCCAAGCCTACACTCCATTTAGCTAGCATTATATCCCTTTTCAAAAGCTTTGAACTGATGACTTTTAAATAAGAAGATTGTCAAAAAACATTCAGAATTGTAGAGGCAACAGATTCTTAAGTAAAGATTGTTCAGCTCTTCACTTCTATCAGGTATCCATCCATATATACACAGATGATCTCGGTCATATTGTTATTAAGAGCATATCTCAAAACATCAGGACAGAAATAACAACACTCTTACAATGTCAAGCACTAACAAAAGAGGGAAATTAGGACAATGCCGTAAGTATCTAGACAATAGCATATGTTTTCATTCTTCAGCTGATGATTAGTAAATTTGGAAGTCTTGCGTTTTCTCGCGAAACAGAGTAAGCGTCAATCAATACTCAGCTTTCAAACAACTGAAGTCAGTGGGCATCCTGAATTCTGCTCAAAAGTTACAACAGTTCATACTGTCAGGACTATTAGTGAATCACAGGGTGGGAAAAATGGAGTTTGCTCCCCCATTTTCTGTGGGACAGACATTGGACATTTTAAGTTCTTTTTTTTGTAGTGGCTTCCAAAACTCGGTGGAAAATGTACAGCTTAAATCATTCATTTCTGAACTGGTTAAGCAATTTTTAGTATCTTATGCAAACCTTAGTATCTTTTTTTGTTCTCTCTTAAATTATACAGTTGTAATAATATAACAAACTTTGGATGAGAAGACAGAGAAATGATGAAATCCTGTTGTCAACTGCTTAATGTACAGAAGGAAAACTCAGATGCCCACGTACAGAAGAAGGTCCAGACATTATGTCCTTCCCCTCACCATGTTTTTTCACAGCTAATTGCAAAACCAAGGAGCTTTTAACCCAAGTTTCATTACAACCATGTCATCCTGTCCACGTCACTACATTTACAATCACGCTAATATTATGCCCCTTCACTAAATGCTTCCGTTGTCACTTTTAAACATTTAGTTCAGATGTGTAGAAATCAGTCTTTGTTTTCATTACGTCTGCGCATTCAAAGTACTTTGTTTTCTTAACTGGTCTTCCCAGATGCCTGGGGTTTTTTTGCTGTAGCATAAAGGAAACTAATGCATATCAATCATCTACTGCAGCTGAAACTGCACTTACATTCACTTTTTTGTTCTTGTAGAAATATTACCAACTTGTTTACATATAGCTCATGATTTATCTGTAAAAATAGCCCGAAGAATTTAGCAGTAATGCAGACTTTATATACATGTGCAAATAGATATGACATCAACCTTCAAATCCCTCTCTTCCTGTAATTCCTATGTTTTGATCCTCAGCATGGCTACTATACGAAAACAACTGGTGTGTGCAGTCAGGGATATTACCTGTTACAAAAATCCTGTAGTCGAAGTGAACGACGTAGACTGAAGCAAGACAGACATGTTTTCTGCCAGATCCTCATTTTACTATGAGGTTGGTGGAATGGAATAAATATAATTTAAGATAATAATTCATAAATATTCACTTCATAAAAGCACTCTTTTGGTAAGGAAGAAGCTTTCTGATTGAAAGAAGGACAACATGTTAACAAAACAAAGCACACCTTCATTCAGGAAACAGAGTAAACCCCACGCTAGCTTTTTTGTGTATGGAGGTATTTGTGGCCAAGATACTATGATAAACCTTGCACATCTTCAGTCTCTTACACTGTAATATCCCAAAGCCTTTCACTAACAAAGATTTGACACATGTTGAAGACACGCAAACATGAATATGTTCATTACAAACTAGTGCACAGGGCAGTTAAATGGGAATCCTGGCCACAAAACCATCTGTGGCATCACAGGAGAGAAAACCCCCAGTAGTATTTGGTGTACCACTCTATCCAGTCACCAGTCCACATGTTCCCCTAAGGACATTACATTTCAGTCCCTAAAATATTATTTCTCATTCTGTGTTCCTGATATTATCTTGATGTTCTTGGCATATGTTAATAACACCCTCAGGGCAGATAAACTGTTCTGATTGTCTCAAACTAATAAAAGAAAGCCTCTTAGCAGGCATACAGGAGATTCCTTGGAAACCCATTAACAATTACAGTGATTCACTCAATTTTCCATGGATTTGTATTTTCTACGACATCAGCCTTGCTCACTGCACATCAACAAATGTCACATTTGTTAAATCCCCAGGAAATGGCAATTTTTCCTCGATTACTCGTCCAATTTGACATGCATTACTTCAAAGATACGTATTGTGGGATGCAGTGCAGTAACGTATCTGTTGGGTTCAGGGGATGTGTTCAGCTCTGAGGCTACCCCCGTCCTCTCTATTTTTATCACAAAGGCAATATACTGACCTAAACATGTCTCAGAAACTCCCGTACCTGCACTGCTTTGCTGCTGACAGCAGTGATTCATCTGGGACTTCTCAGCAACCATGAGCTAACAGTGTTTCTGAGATACGACTGGAATTCACGATTTAAAAAGAGTCGAATGCTAGAGCTTATGTGGTTTTTAAGTCTTTGTCGCTGTTGTCATTTCAAAGTATGTTCCAAGTGAAAAGGCTGGGTTTATACACGTCAGCATATAAGTACATATATACATAGGTATTCAAACGATGACACAAACGTTCCTCAAGAAGTGTAACTGCACAACCCAAGCCTTCAGTAAACAAAAGACAATGGATATGAAGTTTCTGTGCGTTCATACACAAATGACAGCTTTTATATGTTTACAGGTTTTTCTTACAGTTCTTACCACCTCATCACATCATATCAGTCACTTCCCACAGTATCAACAGTCTTGAGGACACTGGGAAGGCAGAGATTATTATTAAAGTATAATAAGATTGTATTGGATAAACATGTGCGGATTTATTTTACCAAAGGTGACATAAACCAAACGACTAGGTTTTAGGGCAGGTCAGTACATAGCAAATGAGAAAAGAAGCCTTTGAGCTGTGGTGCCTTTGGACAAAGACATGACAAAACTGATGCTGTTTAAGTTTAGGCTTCCTGCTAGCACTGATGCTCCAAAGCTGGAGGCTCCTGAGTCAGGGGCCCCCGGAAAAGAGAAACAATACAACCCCAGCAACTAATCAGACAGCAAAGGCTCATAAAGCCACAGCCTTGATGACTGACAGCAAAAATGAAAAAAAAAAGTCTGGAGGAGTAGACAAGGAATCACAAACAACTAAGATAAATATTTTCTTTTATACACTTGCCAATTGTTGATGAAACAATTGAAAGAGAAGCTGCTCTAGATTCTTGGTTCTGTATGCCAGTTTTTTCCATTTTTTAGCACTTTTTGCTCTGACAACGTATAATATTGCAATTTATGGAAACAGATTTAGCGGTGTTTGAGAATAAAAGGAATGTGATTTTTTTTTTAGCTATTTAAAAAATGTTGACTTAGAAGGTAGCAGTCCCAACTGCAACATGAGTTAATGACAGTTTAAGTAGAAGTGTGTTTTTTAATTGACTCAAACTGTAATTCGGAAATTATAAGCACTCAAGTGAGAGCTGTTTGAAAGCTACTGGCCACAGCTGTCCGCTACCTCACCTCAGTCAGAAATCGGCACCCTCTCAGCTGGGGCATTTAAGCAAACTCAGTTTATCACAGCGAAGTGTAAATGCTCGCATCTTCAATTACTTGGCTGAGAAATCAGTCACTTCTGGGAGCATGGAAGTGACTTTGTTACAGCTCCCCACAGATCTGGAAAGAGCATATCTGACCGTGCCCACCAATTCGAGCTGTTCTTTCTCCATAGGTGACTGTCAGGGTTTCTAGTTCACATTGCTACTAATATTCCTCTCAGGGCTGCCAAGGCAGCATGCATTCAAAATGTCATTCTTCTCTGAAAAATTATTTTAATTAAGAAGGTATCCAGGGGTCCCATATTCTTTGCTTCCCACTAATTATCATAGCATATTTGTTCAGTTTCCAAGCTAATGGATGCTTTTGCTAACTGTCAGCTTCCAAATTAAAGACGGGATCTGAAATGCTGGACTTTTTTATTCTCAAATTGTATTTTGCTGCCACTCCATCTTCATATTGCGAAGTCTCTGCAAGAAGACCATACTCCAATGTCTCTTGACATAAAACTCTGAGATGAGACCTGCTGAGCAGCTCAGATATGAGCTCTGCTGAGCATGTCTGACAGAGCGCAGCACGCATTCCAGTTGCCGTGCTAGGTCTGTGGATGCCACAGCACCAAGAACATACTCGAGAGCTTAAAGTAAGCAAGAAGTAATCACTATGAAATCATGACTGATGTGCACAAAACACAGAAAGCAGAGCTGTTAAGCAGGAAAGTGTAATTTGGACACAGCCGCCTTCCCAAGCAAGCAGTGCCTAAAGATACAGTGAAAAACCCCTGCCAGAACAGTGGCTTTGTACAGCAGCTCATCAAGCGGGTTCCTTGCCCTATCAGCTCTCCCGCAATGGTTTCCGAGTCCACGCTCGGACTTTACAAACGCTGAAATCTAACAAGAGTAGGATAGGAATTCTAAAATGGCAGTCTTGGAAACATACATACATACTGGATCTGTCATACAAAGTTTTTGCTCAATACACCACATTTTTCAGGAGGATGTTTGTGTTAGTTACTTCAACACGTATATGCCACATTTGTCTGCTTCAGAAATGCAGGCTAACATGCTAAAGTTACATGTACCAAGCCTGTCCGCTGGATCACAGTGAAACTCTCAAAACTCTTATTCAGAAGTCGAGAAGATTTAACTTTGTCCACTAGGAACAATTAGTGGGCACACAGATTTTTCCAGTCTTTCCAGACTACCTTGAAGTGTACTTAGCCAACCACCAGCAAGAGAATAAAACAAAACCATTTCAGACCCTGCAAATGATTCTGCTGTTCTCCCTTCTCACAGACTATGAACTACAGGAGCAGGTGCAGAGGTGCACAGAGCATAAGCTGGGATCAGACTGGATCCCGATGACGTCTGTGTGCAGTGCTCCAGTGCACAGAAATTAAAGACCCTGCATAAATCGAAAGGATTTACAGAAGATTTCTCAAAAGATCAGCGTATAACCATACTGTAAAAGATACTGTGCAAGTTTAAGGTTGACCATTTTGTTGCTCTTCACAAAAAAAAAAAAAAAAGAAAAAGGTAAACACTAACAAATACAGCTACGAGCTCATCCAGGAGCAGCCTCAGCAACTTGTTCCCCCATGGGAAGCCCAAATAAGGTTCCTGTCATTCCCTCTGGGAGCTCACAGAGGGAGATGGTCCCCAAAGGAAAACTGCTACGCATAGGATCTGATGGACAAAGTGATCAGAGCACGCAGGGATAAAGACATGCAGGCAGGAGAAGCCAGAATAAGGATGCTGAGGAAAAGGGGGTCACGGGAACCAGCACTTGCAATTTCACAGAGGACGTGACTCTCTCCAAGACAAGTGATGGCTTTATTGCTAGCAAATTAAAATAGTTCTTTGCTTTCTAAATGTTTCAGTTAGTGTATCAGTCTGACAACACAGCCGTAATTGCCTCAAAACCACGGTGCACTCAATCCTTAGAAAAAACCTTAGTAAAGTCACTGATACCCAGCACAGACACACAAGTGATTCAAATTATAGTTGGAAAGGTACTGCCTGAGGCCTGACCTATGCAGTTTCTGGAGGGATGTGACTATTTCTACAAGTTATTTCTACAAGTTAGAGGTTAATGCATTTACACAAGGCATGTCAAAACACCTTTTGTAAATCAGTATAGTCTAGCAAAAACAGGTCAAGTGGTGACCAGACATAAGGCAGTGAGTGGATTTCAGGAGGACTCTGTGGATTGGACTGCTCTGGAGAAGGAGGTAACCCCTTCCCAGTGGTCCTTCGCAGCCCCTCTTCAGGAGGTGACAGCCCCTTCAGGCCAGTGGGTTCGCTTGCTCAGACAAGAACCTCCCAATTCATGCCCAAACAAATCAAGCTACTTAATCCCTGACTGTTGGCTAACCTGGCTCTACAAGCAGATCTGCGAACGCACAAGGGCAGGTGTATGTGTATAAAGGAACTGGTTCTGGTGTTTGTTTTTGTTGGTTTTTGGTTTTTTTTTTTAATTAAGAATATCTCTCCGTGCCACCAGGAAAACCTCTTTGGCTTATCCGGATGAGTTTTGATAACAGTGGGCTAGGAAATAATCACAAAGGTCTGTTATCCCAGCAGAGCTGGGGGGGGGTGGGGTGTGGTGGTATCCTTCTAGAAGCCCTTGTGAGTAATAACATCTTCTGCTGTTCAACTTCAGAATGCTTAGTTTTAAAACCACACCATTACTTTGGCCTAAATGTTTTCAGTGAAATCCTATGTTGCACCATAAAACATGCTTTTTGCAAATACAAACCAATCACTTGACCAAAGGAAAATAACAAGTATTGCAGAATGCTCCAAAGCTGCCAATGGAGAGAAAGAATGGGGGTTAAATGGATAAGGATGATTTAAAATTACCCCCGTGCTTCCCGGGGACTCACATACTGGGCTCCAGTGAGTTTCAGTATTCATCACATTTCTCCAGAGCTGCATCCTGAGCTGGACACACTGCTGCAAATGCTGCGTCCCCTCAGGAATGATCTTTCCACCCTGAGCAGTAAAGATGATCTGGGAGCCACTGCATGACCAGACACCCACAACCACAGCCTGGGCTGAGCTGCCTGCTCGCTCAAGTCTAATCCTACTCTGACCACATAAACATTGTCATTACCACCAGCCCGGTTACAAAAGGGATGAAGAATGACCAGAAAGGGTTTGACACCAGGAATTAGCTCTGCTCACCAACCCTGGATGTATTTAAGACATGTAGACGTGGTGCTTAGGGACATAGTTTTGAGGTAGGCTTGGTAGTTACAGGTTAACAATTGGACTAGATCTTAAAGGTCTTTTTCAACCCAGATGATTCTATGGTTCTATGAACCCAAGGGAAGTACATAAAAAGCTGTAAGATCAATCTGCTTCCCTGTAGAAGTCCAAGAAATTACTTTGCTGTCTGGAAATACAGATATTTATGAAGAAACTTTCAGGACCTTTCCCCCAAAACTGTCTTTGAGGTTCACCTGATCAGGTCACAGAAGTAGCATAACTCCTTTGTAATAGCTTTCAGACTTCTAATATTTTCTCAAAACAAACAAACAAAATAAAAGATACATGTTCTGCACTACATGCAGCTTTACAACCATTGCTGCTTTATGCATGATGGTATAAAATCAGTAATTCTCTGATTAATAAAACCTGTATTAAAATATCATGACAAATTTTGGTGTAGTGCATTTAAGACTGAGAGTCAGGAACATTTTCAATGTATCTTTTTCTCTTTTTTTTTTTTTTTTTTTTTTTTTTTTTTTTTTTTTTTTTTTTTTTTTTTTTTCTGCCTCATTTAATTTATTGCCAGGTTTTAAGCGAGGAAAACTCTGTTCTGCCTTTCACCTCTTTGAAGCTCAGTCCTGCCCCATGAGATGTCTCTCTCTACCAGATGAACTAATAACATAACTAAAATATCCAAGCTGGTTTAAAAAAAAAAATTAAAGTAGAATTTGTTTCTCTAATCGCAGTAAAGTAAGAGACATTGCAAAGAATACATTGATGTTTGTGATGCTATTGCTTCAGCAAGATAAATGCTGTTCAGTTTCAGGTGTCGTGGTAGAGACAAAGCTAACAAGACTTTGGCATTTCTTGTTTGGGGATAATGGCTTCGTTTCCTCTTGTGTAAAACAAGGTAAATAATATCTGCACCTCATTAAGGCAGTATGAGGCCTTATTAGTATTTTAAAGAATATTCAATCAGTACTGCTAGGTCTACTAAAATTATGCATACATAATTACAAATAGGGAGCAATTAAGTCACTGAACTTTTACTGTTTAAGCAGCTCTTATGATGATTTTGGCTATCCTTCTTTTGGCCTAACATTATAAAAACTGCCCTTCAGTCCACGAGGGTGGGCTGCTGAGGTAGGAAGATATGAAGAGCAGAGTTGGAGACATAAGACAACCACAATAAGACAAGGAAACAAAAGACAGGGAGTAAATCAAGAGCATTACTCATGACTCATGGACATGGGGTAGGATGGAGAGGCAAAACCCCACTTTCATGCTCTCATTGACGCAGACAACAAAATAAAGAACAGGACTGGACATGGAACATTTATGTCCACCATTCTCATAAAGGATAGTTAAAGAATTGGAAGTCATAGTGATACGATGCAAATCATTAACCCACACCTGCCTGCTAAGGTGTTAACACCACCACGGTGGGGGGGCTCTTGGTGCTCCTTGGTATCTAAAGTGCCTCAAATACTGGATAGAACAGATGTGATATATGGTCTAATCATCTGTTTCTCCTCACAGTAAACCAACACTAAACAAACCTTTGGCATCCTTCTTTAAGTTTCCCTCCTCTTCAAGCAGAAATGTTGTATTTATCTTGAACCTACAGCTGTCAGAGCAAGAACAAAGGGGGACAGCTGCAATTCAGGCACCTATCTGCACACAGAATAAATCTCACAGGTTTTGCTGCTTTGTAAAACTTGAACGACTTCTTCAAGGCTGTTTCTTATCATGCATGCTCTTCACTAGTTTCTTATTAAGCATTAATTAATCACTCATATACCAGCAGCACTGAGCACTGCTGAGCAGGACCCAGGTCATGATGTACCAGGTCCGACACCATTCTTTTGCAACAGAATGTCTCTGTCTCTCCCACAGCAACAAAACACATTTATAGAGCCAAATCACGCCAGTTATTCTAAGACAGCCATCACCAACTTTCAGTTATCAGAAAGGCTTAAAAGCTACAGAAAAAAATCAGAGCAACTTAATAAAGCTGCTAGCTATGGAACAGTTGTTAAGGTCGCACAGCAAAGCTCAGTCTGCCTCATCAGGTCCGTCCTTTCTTTCCTTCGAACAGAGACTCATTTACAGCAGTGCTCCAAAGGGAGCATTTGGAGCAAACCCCTTCTTTGCTAACAGCCCACTAATCACTAGGCTTGCTACAGCCTATGTGCACGCGCACAAAAAAACGCCACAGCAACGGTGATGTCAGTGATGACTTCTAAAACTGCTGAAGCTGAAGTCTTCTAAGCTATGATATCCCCGCTCTGTACACTTTGCTGTTGTTTCATGTACTTACTTACAGTCAGAGGGGGTGATGAGTAAGAACAGGATTCCTCTACAGCTCAGCGGAAGAGGCAGTAGTAAAGGTGATTTTGCAGCCGAAAGTGATGTGAAGCCTGACTGATGATTGCTTTCGTAACAGACTGGATAAATCATTTGGGTTTACCTTTATAATGTAACTTGTCCTGTAATTACCAGGTGGTGAAGTGTCCCAGGAAGTTCAATAATTTCCAAAAACATTCCACTGCAAACCAGGGTCTTATCCAAAATGAGTAACTGTAAAGAGCATTATTGCACAAGCCAGGACTTTCTGGCTGTACGTGCAGACTCCCTGCTTAGAGCAGATACAACAAATCCAGCATTTCCTGAAAGCATCAGACACGCTGGGTCTACGTGGGTCTGCCCAGCAAGTGGAGAGGTAAATTAAAAAATGAATAAAGTCACCAACGTATTAAGTTGTCAGTAAATACAGAAGCAGATGTGCAGTTTATCTCCATTTACCCACGAGTACAGATGGTACTGAGGCCAAGGCTCACGGAAAACACTGGATTTAACTGCATCTGGTACTACGCAATTATGTGGCAGTTCAGTTCAGGCTGTGAGACAATTCAGAAGCGTAGAAAAATCCGTAACAGCTACCCTGACAACATTCCCATTCAGGAAACATTGTACATCTAGAGAAATCCAGAAGGAGAACCAAAGTGTCAGAGTGATCAGTCAGTTGGCTTGAACAGAAAATTGTTGTTTTTTCTAACACCACTCCCCCCTGAAATAATCCTAAATACAGGTTTTAATTTCTCAGCGTGCTTATAATTCCATTCTATGCACAATTTTAATTTGAAAGCATACAATTTACAGATGCTTCATTAATTTAGAGTCTCAGATCAATATAACTTCCCATTTACTTAAACTACTTGACACATTCATTTCATTTACGGTTGTTTATGGTGCATTACTCTGTATAGTTTCAACAGCATCATTCAGGTGAATGCAGAAACAGAGCCGCATAGGTAGTAGGTAATAGGGCTCACTAAGTGGTAAGAATGTTTCATTTTCTTCAGTCAACAAAATATTTTCTAAATCAATATTTTCATTTTCGTGTTATATTTCTTAGAAAAATCTGAAGAATTAGTGGTGCGCATGAATTATAAGCATCCATCTTAAGAGAAAAACTGTATTTCTGTCTTTTTTCCATTTTAAAATGGAGTGAAAGGCTGGAAATGTGACACATTCCACTCAATAGATATTTCTGAGAAATAACGGGCTGTCATGCCACCTCCCTGGATACGTGTCACTCAGCATATCAAGCAGCTTGCCTTGTTCATAACCTAACCTACCTACTGTGCTGGATGGGTAGGAGGGAAAAGCAGGCTTCACCTCCATGAAGAACGGCAAGAGAATTGCATACATCTCCAGGGATGTTTGGATTCCAACATACAAAACTTCTCTGACCAAAAGCTCTCTTAAACATTGTGGTCAGCACATATGCACACCTGTGCTTGCACAGAGATACTGTTTGGTACAGGTGAGTGTGCAGCTGTCAGACCAAGCAAAATCCTCTCGAAATTACCTGTGTGTGGTGTGGGGGAAGGATAAAAATGGAAAGCCTAGGGGATCATCTTTAGGATGAACACATGATCAGAGCACATCTTCTACTCAAAAGACTGGGAAAACCTCGGGAAAAACCACAGACCACCCCCGTAGACTTTTTATTTACTATACAACAAGAGGCCTACAGATATTGGATGCAGGACAGGTAAGGGCTGCATGAGAAACAGTGGCTCACGAGAGTTCCCAGAGATATGGTTTGAGCTACAGGGAAAGGGCTCAGATTACTGTGTCCATAAATTACAAATATCAATTCAGAAACAAAGTTAATAGAATTTGCTCCTAAATAAGCAAAGCTCTGTTATCCCCTCTTTGAGACATCGCGCTCACAGGAGCGACACAGGAACTTGTGGCTTTCCTGGTGAGGAGTCCTGGAAATCACACAGAACAAACACGTTGTTTGTCTGATCTTGATACCCTCCAACCTAACTCACACATTCTTTTAACTGGCTGTTCTCTACTTTCAAGGCAGTAGGTTGCTACATCCAAGACCTCTGCTTGAAGTTCCAAAATCTTTGACCCTACAGGAAGAGGGATCAGCCCATCTCATGTGGGACGGTGCCAACAGCCGCCTGCTGAGGCCAGATGGCCACAAGGGCACAGTCTGCAATACTCAGACACCTGGCACATTTTCCTGAAATGGGAATCTTTTATCTCGTAAGTACTGGTAGAAACTTGGGTAAATCCCGAGCCCTCTGAGCTGCAGAGAGCACTTGCGAAGCTCTGACTCACTGCATACCAGTGGCACAGTGTTTGAACTACGTCTGCCGACAACCCGCAATAACAGCTGAGAGAGGTGTGACCTTCCTCGGTTCAGAGCAACAGCCTGTTAATTTTGAAAGCCAGTGATAAATCAACGTCAGCTTTGTTACCCACCTAATGAAATTACTAGAAGTGAGAAAGATCTTGCTCGGAAGCAAGCAGAATGAGTAGCTTATGAACAGAATTTACAAAAACATCAATGGTTTTTTTTCCAGATATTCCTAGCCAGGAAAGAGAATATTGAACTCTGCACTTCAGGCCCAGTCTCCTGTCACAAAGAGCCACATCACACAAAACCTTCAGTAAATTACTCAGGTGCATAGGCAGAACTAGGTAAGCATCTCCACTTCTCTCGTAAGGAAGCTGCTGCAGAATTTTGCTTCTCTGATGTTAGAAATTTTTTTCTAATTTCCAGTCTAAATGTGTCCTCCTTCAGATCATCTATTTATACACTGACACAGCCCTATAACTGAAGCAGTCCTAACCATTCGCTGATTTTTATCCTCAGAAAGGCAGTAATCAAATACTCGCAGGCTTTATTTTTCTAAAACGAGCAGCCAAATGCTTAAGTTTGGCACCTCCTTAGGAAGGCACTCTGTTCCTCATATCACACCACTTCCATTTGTCTGATCTGCAAGATAATCCAGCTCCTTCCTTCCCCTTAAGGAAGGGATATCTTAATCCTCCTTTCTGTTGATTACAACTCCAAGCTTTGAGTCATTAGCATATTTCATCAGTACAGTTCTTTTATTCCAAGGATCTATTATACAAAATTGGTCCCAAGACCAAGAGGATTTTCTCTAGTAACTTCCCTCCAGTCAACATTTCAGCTTTCAGCACTAATTGTTGTCATAACCCATATCCCATTAGCCAAATCCTTACTCATCTCAGATTTTCTTCCTGCTAATCTGATTCACTGTATATAACAATCCTCCATGTCACAAAAAACATTAAGGTCAATTAAAGAACTATGCATCAAAAAAAAAATCTTATTAAAGGAAAAGCTCAGGCAAATACTTCATTAAGTCATCTTCCAGAACAACCAAAGCCGTAACAGAATTAAAGTATCTGCTAACCATCCTGCCCTCCAGTAGGGACTACTAGGCCCCCTTTTCCCTTTCTTTCCGTCTGCTCCTCCCAGTTTAACCACAGAAAGTGAGTGTGAGCACGGCTTTAGCCTCAGCTGTGGTTATTTCCATTGCAGGAGCACTTGTGCCAAAGCTGATTGGGAAGGATGCTGGCTGCTCAGCTAACACTGCTGATGAAGGTAGCCTCATGCCAACGTTTGACAGTTTCTGCCCAACTGACAGACATTCTCCAGTCGGGAGATGGAGTGGGGAGGGACGGACCAGTAACTTCTTACGCTGCTGGAGCAAGGTTTGCCAGAGCATCTTCTACAAAACGCTACAAGCAGTATCTTAAACTGATCTACACAAGTCAGGAGATGCAGTAAATTAAAGCCAGTCGAGGGTGCAATTCCACGTTACAGGTAATGACGAAGTGCCACCAAGAGCTGCGATGCACCTCTGTTCAGCCCAACACCGCTAGCACCAGCTCCTGCCTGAGCTTACAGATATCAGGGATTCATACAAAAGAAAAACTATCGCTTCATTTTTTTTCAGAAGGTTGTTTCTCTCTCTCAACCAGTTTGCTGGGAGCACCAGGGCTAGCACTAGTGAAGCAGCTGAAAACTTTACTGGAATAATCATACCCATCACGCAGTTGTGCTGCGTGCAAAACCAATTTTAAAACAGATTTAAATAGAAGCCATGAACTTTTTTTTTTTTTCCCCCTGCAAATGAAGCCTGTGGGCCCAGATCACGGTTGGGTGCTCCTATCCCCAGCTGTCTATCTTGTTCACCTGCCAGACTATTCTCCCTGTCAGAGGGACAACAAAACAAGATGTGTCTGTGCTCAGATGGCCTGGCTGAGCATCACCATCCAAGTCTACTATCCCTGCCCCAGGCAATGCCTAAAGTCATGCCAGCATAATGCAGCAGGCACGTTCACTGGAGGATCCAGGCTGGCACGGTTAGAGATACACCTACCATCTCCTCAGGAGAATGACTGCAAAGCTATCTTGGCCCCATACGTTACTCTGACGTCCATTTAACTCATGCACCTGCTTCTAAAGGAGTTATGTTAAAAGGTAATTTTCTTTTTCTTTTTTTTTTTCTTTTCCAAGAAGACATGCATTTTTAATACACAGCAATAAGGAAAGTATGCATCCGCGGTATGGCCAGTTTCAAGAGTTTTAAGTACGTATACTTGCATAAATCTTGAAAAACTGAGTTGCAAATCCCGGATAACAAGCTTGCTGCAAAAAGTTACCACAGTTTTTATTCCTGTCTTTTTGGTACTGATGCTTTTCAATGCCTCACAGAATTGAAAAGAAAAAAAAACAGAGGTTAAATAATCGTTAATAACAGATTACTGTACTTAAGAAGACAACTCCTGAATTCCCTGAATTTATTGTTATTGAACCTGAATCATCTCACCCAGATACACCAGCTGGTTTCCTGACAGTTCAGAGATAACGAGTGTCAGCAGTAGGAAAGGGCCTCAGTACAGTGACACAACTTTTGCAGCATGTGGCCATGTGCTGTTTAAGATAGTGCACCAGAAATATTAAAATGGTGTGGGAGACTGAAACCGTTGAATCCTCAGAATAAAAAAATCTGCATTAGGAATAAAATATTTCCCATTTCCTAGCAGAACTTTAAAATCACACAAATACTCTAGGCAGTTAGTTTGCAGCTGAAAATAAGTTTTTCTCACAAAATATGTCATTTCAAATGAGATATGCTAACATTTTAAATTCATGTGCTTCTTTCTCAAGATTCCCTGTGAAAAAATTGTGAATGCTGTTAGTAACATTAGGAAGTATTGCTGTAACACTTATTCTACGTGTTCGAGTGAAAGATCTGAGTCACTCAAGTGCAATAATCCCCCAGTGCACATTTGTTTGAAGGGCTGTATTGTTTTCCTGTAAAAGGGAGAAGGTGGAGAAAGTCCTGTTTATGTACTTAGTGTACAGTCTTGACACACAATCAGGAAATTCTTGTTAAAATCTTTCCACATCTATCTCCAAATAATATTCAACACTGTAAATCCCACCCATGTAATCCTGCTCGTCATCTGAAATGAATCACACTCCTCTAAAACAAGAGAAAGTCACCTGTATTGTCTTGCTGAGCAGTTACAAAACACTGAATTCAGGCTAGAACTATATATGAAAATGGAAATTAGAAACTCTTAATCACATCAAAGCTTTTGTATGAATATAAACTGCTAGAAGCAATTGCCACATCTGACACACGTCGCACATGGTGGACCCATGCAGTGCTTCAGCAGTACCTCCAGAAGCTTTGCACTCTCAGGGGCTCCTATATGCCTCATGCCACACGTATTCTTGATTTTTTGCCACAAAAACATACTCTGGATGACTGTGGCATAACCACCTCTTTTTTACATACACTTTGTTATTATTTCTCTTTGTGATTTTTTTCTTCTTAAGTTCAATATCCAAAAGCAAGAGGTGATGCCAGGTTAGGTGCTATGCGATGTGGTGAATCCAGCCAGTATGTGCCGGTTAGCCTCAGGGGCATCTTGGTTTATTTCACCCCTGAACTAAATATGGAGGTAGGCTTGGAGGCACGTATCCTGCAAAGCTGACAGCACACAAACCGTGTGATCCCCGCGCAGCTTAGGAAGGTTACCCTCACAATGTCGTCAGAGGATTTGGACCATGGCACCTTCTGCTTCGCATACGCTGTGCTTGGCCAAATGTGAGCTAGGTCTTTCTTCCCACGTGCTATAACTACACCCAGTCTTAAGTTAAAGCAATATGGAAGGCTGTCAAGGCTTGCTACGGGAGCCAAATGGACT